>NC_043978.1:12486932-12589432 GCF_902148855.1 Sphaeramia orbicularis | reverse complement strand
ATATTTACAGAAAAACAATCATCTTAGTACATTTTCTACTGTTTATTTAGATGCAGATGTGACACTGTGGGCTTCTCCTGCCTTATCTTCTATGTTTGTGTTTGACTTGTCTTTCTTACATGTTGTTTTTGTCAGTCTCTGAACTCTCTTGTTTTTGTTCTTATTTTTCGGTCTTTTATCTGATGGACTCTTCATTGAGGGTACTGTTGTCCCTCCAGGCTCTACTTGCTAATTTCTCCACATATTAGCATATGCTTCCTCAGATGTGCATGTGGAGCCAGTGGGGGTGGGGGGGTGGCGGCTATGAAATAACTGTTGATCTACGAATCCTATCCATCCATGTAAATAACTGGTGTAAAATAGTTATTCGTCTTTTCATAGACATCAGATATGACCCATTTGGACGTTCAGAGGCTCCGTAGTTACCGTGGAAACACCGTCATCTTCTACAACATTGATTCACCAGTAAAACCCATGGAGTTGGCTCAATGACAGTGGAGGGACACACTGGGTTTAGGTTCAATTAATGAGAGATTTAGTGAAAAAGTCTGTTTGTTTTTTAGGAACTTCTACATGATCAGTGAATTAAATACAGAAAAATACATGATTTTTATTGAGAAATACGAACTTTGGGGGATAATATGATAATAACTGTTAACTAATCAATAAAGGTTAAATGCAGAAAAAAAAAAAATCATATGGAAGTTTCTACAAAAACAGTTTTAGGTCTTAAAGGCTTCAAAATAAAATAAATAGAGTAAAAATTGCAATCGAAATTGCAATTGTCTATTTGTTATTTATTTATTTGTTTGTTTTGATGATGTCTATGTCATCATTATATGTTTTTTTTTTTTTTTAATTTATAGCAAACAAGTGATGTATATTAATGTTGGCTTTGTTAGGTTTTGTTTCTGTCACCTGCCTATAGGGACTGTAGATGAAAAGTAGTTATTTTTACTAATTCAGACATATTTACATAGGTGTATTTTTTATACAGCAATGTTCATAAATGTGCATGGTCCTTATTAAATAAGCCAATAAATAAATAAATAATACAATAGAATAACACCAACATAAAAATAAAAGTAAAACAGTTAAATGCAAAAATGCGATGAAATAAATTGATAGAAGGTGAGTAAAATACTGTTTTTTCAGTTTCTATAAAGTTTTTAATATACCTGAAAAGCCCAAATTCAACACAAAAATGAGCTGATTTCTCAAAACCAAAGCTATAAATAAAACTCCTTTTGCACTTGTAAAACTAAGGAAACCCAGAGTGAAACACTAAAAACTAATGATGTTCATAAATGTGTAAAAACTGTGGAGTGAAGGCATGTTGATTTGTTTTTCTCCAGTCGATTTCCTCCTCTGCTCCACATCTACTCAGCAGTAAATCTATTGAAATTAAATCTATCTTAAAATAGCGCTCCAGTCTGACTTTGTGTTTGGGAAATTGCTTTGCTAAATAACATCTTTTTAAAGTTTCCACTCTAATCGCCGTGTTAAAGCCGTTCCCTGATGGTGTACTTACAAATAGAAACTGATGAGCTGTTGTAAATGAACGCAGCCTCTAATGGTAAATGCTGAGCGTAGAGGATGTGCATTAAACCCAGAATGGGTTTTAGACGAGGAAACACAGAATAATTAACAATATGATCCAAATAGAAAAAACACATGTGAGTTCTGTGTAAATCAAGTATAACATCATGTACGTATGACCTTTAAAACATGGTATTTAATCCTAATCAATCACTATTTAATTCACTTTGTTTAAGAATGAATGATTTCTATTATTATTATTATTATTATCATTATTATCATTATTATTATTATTATTATTATTAACCCTTACATGCGCGAGTCTCTGAACCCTCCACTCTTCCACTAATGGGTCAAAAATTAAATAGAAAAATGAAAAATCAATGTGTTTTTAAGTCACTTTTGTCACTTTGTCATGTTAAAAATAATCACTTGTATTACATTTTGGTCCACAAAATAATTATTTCATGTATGAAATAATTTTCAATTTCTTCATTTGTTAAAAAAATGTAAGTATTTTTCTTAATATTTTGAAACTTTGAAAAGTAAATTATATATAGTATGTAATATATAGTATAAACAGCAAGAGAACAATGTCAACATTCAGTGAGTGAGTGAATGAGCAAAAAATCTTGAATTAAGCAAAAAAAAAAAAAAATCATGAATTAAGCAAAAAAAACCCTTGAATTATGAAAAAAAAAAAATCTTGAATTACGCAAAAATTCTTGAATTACACAAAAAATCTTGAATTAAGCCAAAAAAATCTTGAATTAAGCCAAAAAAATCTTGAATTATGCAAAAAAAAAACTGAATTATGCAAAAAAAAAATCTTGAATTCAGCAAAAAAATCTTGAATTACACAAAAAAAATCTTGAATTAAGACAAAAAAAATTTGAATAACCCACAAAAAAATTTTGAATTACGCAAAAACAATCTTGAATTACACAAAAAAATCTCGAATTAATCAAAAAAAGCTTGAATTATGCAAAAAAAAATCTTGAATTAAGCAAAAAATCTTGAATTACACAAAAAAAACTTGAATTATGCAAAAAAAAATCTTGAATTCAGCAAAAAAAATCTTGAATTACACAAAAAATTTTGAATTACTCAATAAAATTTAATTACACACAAAAAAATCTTGAATTACGCAAAAAATCTTGAATTAAGCAAAAAAAAACTTGAATTATGCAAAAAATCTTGAATTACACAAAAAAAAACTTGAATTAAGCAAAAAAAAAAAAAAAACTTAAATTAAGTGGAAAAAACATCTTGAATTATGCACCAAAAAAAATTGAATTATGCAAAAAAAAATCTTGAATTAAGCCAAAAAAATCTGGAATTAAGCAAAAAAAATCTTGAATTAAGCAAAAAGAAAATCTTGAATTACACTAAAAATCTTGAATTAAGCCAAAAAAATCTTGAATTAAGCCAAAAAAAAATCTTAAATTAAGCAAAAACAAATGTGAATTAGGCAAAAAGATTTGAATTATGCAAAAAAAAATCTTGAATTAAGCCAAAAAAAAAAAATCTGCCAATGGAACAAGTGAAAATTATCCTGGTAAGATTTTGTGAAATCAGATTTTCCAGATCTATTGTCTAAAAATCAGTTCTTATATCTCACTGAAAAGTTACTCTGTAGGTGATTATGTCTTATTTTAAGTGTGATGAGATATTTGGACTAGAAATGAGAAAAATACACTTTAAGATTTAGATTTTTTACAGTGTAAAAGTGCGCACATATATTGTTGTGTCCTATATTTTCCAAACCTCTCCATTCTCATCAGAACCTTCAACATTCAGAGAAAACAGAGCTGGTTTTACCTTCAGTCTGGGTCGGTCTTAGTTCATGTACCATTACTGGTTGTAGTAGTAGTAGTGTCTGTGCTTTTGCGACTCTGACATGAATTCATGTGTCAGTTTTTACACAACGGTCCCTCTGCTTGTGTCAGATTGCTGTACTTGAACTTGTATTATTAGGGTCATTATGCAGTAGGTGTTGGTTCTCTCATAATGTGACTTAGTTCAGTCTGTCAGTGAGGTAACCGTCTGAAAAGGTTTTATGTAATGACTGCTACAACGTGGAAACTTTAATTAGATATTGAAAAGTAAATGCTAGCCTTTATTGTGAGGGAGTGTCATCCTGCATTTTCCCTTCTGGTGCTCTGTAGGATTGGAACAAAGGCCTGTGGTTTCAAATGACAGCTGTTCAGTGGAGGGGCTCTTCACTACACACTTATCTCTGCTGCCTTTCCTTCAGATTTCACACTTCTGCGCCGCTGTTCGAACAGGTCTTTGAGTGGCGTTACTCAGCGCCGCGTGTTTATTCTGTGCATGCGTCGCTTCAGACTGTGAAAGAGACTCCGTACGCCATCACCGGCAGAAGGGCGGAATAATTAGGTCAGCAGAAATTAGGCTGAATGTAAGTTATGACTAAAACCACTCGACTCGGTACCATGAGGTCAAAGCGCTCAGAGCAGTGCCAAGTATTACTGCTGCAGCCCCACGTTTTCCTGCGAGTCTTTAAAAAGCTCTGAGCGGCTGCCAGAGTCTTTACACAGATGGATCGGGGCTTATTACTGCGTATCTAATGCATCACAAAAGGAGACGGCGCAGCATTTCTTTATTCTGCTCATATCAGGAGATCAGTGACAGACGTTCTGCTGTCCAGGCTTCGGTCCATGCACTTCTGTTAACCCGTAGAGCTCTGGGACGATTTAGGCCGTTTTTGGGTACTTTGGATTTTGCCTTTATATCCTATATAAAGAAATGTTACTATTAGGGATGGGAATCGATAAGAATTTAACAATTCTGATTCCATTATCAATTTTGCTTATCGATCTGATTCTCTTATCGATTCTCTTTTTTTTTTTCCTCTTTTTTTCTTCTCTTTCTTTCTTTTTCTTTCTTCTTAAATTGGGCTCAGCTGGCTGACAGGCAGCTGTCTGTACCGATAAGGCAGCAGCCGACACCAACTGTACTCCCAGTCATCATTGCCCATTTTTCTAACACTTTTGCTTGTGTATCCTCTTTTATTTGGACATTTTACCAGGGAGTATCTCACACTACTTTTTTTTTTTCTTTTTTTTTTTTTTTTCCTACTTGTCTTGTCCAGCGTTCTAACAGCAGAATGGTAGTCCGGTTCCTTTCGGTGCTGAACAAATTTGCTTTGCCAAGGGTAACTTCATAAAGTATATGAAGCGCCCTTTGATATTCTACTGTGTTTATTATGAGTTTAGTTGAACCACATTTTGATCCCGGACCTGACATGGGGGGTGGGGGTGGGGGGGTAGAAGAAGGGGAGAGAACAAGAGAGAAGAAGGTGGAGAAGACCCTCACAAGAAAGTATCAACAATACAAACAGCAACAACCATGGAGACAATTATAATGGTGACAATAACTACAACCAGAACTGCGTAAACTGGGCAGAAGAGAGAGAAAAAAACAAAACAAAACAAAACAAACACTTATCAATTCTCATTGGGTGAGGAATAAAAGAGTATGAACGGTTGTGTTTGCATTAACTGTCTTTTATATTTCCATCTCTGCACATAAAATATAACATATACACTAACAAATTTTACCGTTAAATAACAGTAAAATACTGGCAGCTAGAGTTGCCAGCATGTTACTGTTATTCTACAGCACAGGTGTCAAACATGCGGCCCGGGGGCCAAATCTGGCCCACCAAAGGGTTTAGTCCGGTCCTTTGGATGAGTGTGTGAAATGCAAAAATTACAGTAAGATATTAACAATCATTTTAGTTCAGGTTCCACATTCAGACTGAAATGACATAAAGTGGGTCAGATCAGTAAAATACGATGATAATAACCTATAAATACTCACAACTCCAAATTTTTCTCTTTGTAAATGTAAACATTTTCATGTATTTACACTAAAACAAAGTATAATTTCACAAAAACTGTGAACAAGCTGAACAAATATGAACAACCTGAAATTTCTTAAGAGAAGTGAGTACAATTTTAACAATATTATGTCTGTAAATGATAAACTGAAGCATAATATTGTTAAAATTGTACTTATTTATTCAGTTTGTTCATGTTATTCACATGGTTTTGAAGGATAGTTTGTAGATGTAAACATTTTCATTATGTAATCTTACTTTTTTTACACTAAAACATAGAGGAAAGTTTGGAGTTGACATTATCTATATATTATTATGTTATTATTTTACTGGTCCGGCCCACTTCAGATCAGATTTAGCTAAATGTGGCCCCTGAACTATAATGAGTTTGACACCCCTGTCCTACAGTATCCCTACTGTAATCTACAACTACAGATTCTTACTGTTAAAAGTATTACGGTACTGGGCTTTATTTCATGTACCTTTTACAGTAAAATACTGTTAGCCACAGTTGCTGCATTTTTCAGTAACTACCGTATTCCAAGAAACAATATATTACTGTAAAACATATTTAATGTAATATATACAGTACAGCACAGGGAAAAGCTAGGATTTTAAGATTTCAAATTACATTTTAAAATACAAAAAATCATGAACATTGCTAGAAAAAGCTCAAACAAAAGATGACCTTTTCACATTGAGCTTTTATTAAATTCGCAGTCAATCACGTTCTGTGATTTGGCTCAACATTGGCTCAAAGTGCATAATTAGTACATGTCGTGAATTCAGTCTGCTTTTTTCTTTGAACTTCAACAAGAGATCGTACATCACATTATTTTTATGGAGGCAATTTTATGTTTAATGAACCCAAAATGCCACAGCATGGTGACAGTTACATTGATAAAATCACAATTACCTGATAAATGAACAACTGGAGCAGGACGGAGTTCTGGCAGTGTTGGTAGAAGCATCAGGTGGTTCCGTTCCAGTGCTGTATGGGGTTAAGTCTGGGTGAAAATAGTTGTCCTCAGTTTTTTTCTCTTTTTACTTTTTCCTTCTATTCCAAAAAAGAACCACTTACCTTTGATGCAGAAGTCTGTCGTTAACATTCGTTGGATTGAATCTTTTCTAAATGAGCTGGTGGGACTTGATGCCAGATGACTTTGTTCAGACCAGTTCTGGGCGGACCGCAGTGGAGGAATCGGAGAAAATACTGTAGAATACTGTCAAATTTTGCAGTAGCTTACTGTTTTAAATTTGCTACTTAAAGACCTCATTATTTACAGCATTACACTGTATTAACAAATAACAGCACGATACTGTACAAAATGTACAGTTTTTTTTACAGTAATTTGTTACAGTGTACAGTATGTACAAATAATAATAACTGATGATGACACTTTGCTAATTCCTCTATTGCCGCATTTCCACTACTTGGAACCAATTCAACTCTGCCCGTCTCTCGTTGTTGTGCTCCTCATTTCCTTTCCCCTACCTTCGGAAACTTGTATTTGAGGGGGTACGACGTTTGTTGCCCGCACTGGAGCCAGAACTGGGCCCAGATGACGTCCTGCCGCTAGATTCACAAGCGTTGCTAAGTAGCATATCAAATGAATCACATGCTGTGGACAAATGTTTTCACATATTGGAAGGATTCCACCCTTTTGAAGAAATAGAAGCTTTGCCAGTGTTCCAGTGGACCTGGCGTCGTCTGTTTGGACCATTTCTGCCTCAATATGTTGGCTACGTTCTGACCAAAACAATGCAGCGTACAGGTGACATCATTGCGCATTGATAAGGCGGAATTGATAAGTAGAATCGTTAAGCAGGCAGGCAAACGATTCCAAGGAATCGAGCTACTGGGATCCGGTTCTCAAAAAGAACCGGTTCTCGATTCCTATCCCTAGTTACTATACCCATGTTTGGTATCTTTTTTTTTTTTCAGCACAACTTCATCTATTTCATCTGTCTATTATTTTTTCACTTTAACCTACTATATCAACACAAAAGGCCAAAAAACACACAAAAAATTTATAGTTTTGCTGCTAGAGTGTTAACAAACAAACAAACAAACCAAAACAAAAACAATGCCCCTTGAGACCGCTTCGGGGGCCGGGGTAAAAATTTCACTTTTCCAAGATGAATCTGAACACAGTCTCTCCATCGGTCTCTGAAACCTGTGATAAATGTGAGCTGAGTTTCTGGACTCACTAGTTAAAGAGTTTGTGGGATGACATTTTCCATTTGGACAGTGGCATAAACAGCAGACACTGTATCCCCAACAGTTCGCAGCTGCTCTTTGACTCCTCACACTGTATTACAGCAAACTCTCATGTTTGTGTTTTTATCCTGAGAGAACAGGAATCAGATTCAATATGTTCAACTGAGATGTGTGGCTTCTATATTGAATATATTATGAGGAGAAAGGTGTCAATCTGAGAACTCGAGGGACTGGATTGTGTTATATTATGTTGTTCTTTAACAGATTTGAGTTTTCAGGCCTTTCCTCCAGGGTTTTCCTCTCTCTTTCTTATTCTTAGTTCTATAAATTCTGTTTTTTACCCACAATTCACTCTTTTGTCATATGTGTCGACATGAGTATTAGCCCTTTTTCCCGTTTTTCCTGTGAGATCTGAGCTGCTTTTGTTTGTTTTTCTTTTGCTCCGTCATGTCTATTTGTTCTCTTTTGTGTTTTTCAATTCATTTAATTAATTCACATCCAGTTTTTTTCGTGGGTAAAGAGGCGTCCTCCAGACATAGCGCCATTGTTTGTGTTCACTAGGGTCTGATTCGCAGTTTATTTGTCATTTCTGAAGCATTTTGTTCTTGGCTGGACAAGTAAACTGGCTGCGGGAGTTAATATGAAGTGATTCATAGTTAATAGAAGGCTCATCAGATGTGATCACTTCACATCAGCTGTGACAGATTCCTCTTGATTTATTCACATCAGTCGACACTTTGTTCTTTTCCTAAAGTGACACATAGAAAAACAGAATCCCACCGTGATCACTTCTCATTTACTCTTCATCAAACAGACGCTCGACTTGTCATCGCTGATTTAATTAAAAGTGGTAATCTTCAAGGTTTAGCCTCCAGGTTGGTTCTGGAAACGGTGATTGGCATCCGTCTCTCCCTCCTCATATGACTTTGCTTAGTTTTGTTGCGGGATAATTGGACGGAAAGACGGAGTTTAGGAGGTAGAGTGGTCCGTCTGGTTGATTCTGGGTGGACAGGAGTGTGGGCAGCTTCACTTCCATCTTTAACTCCAGGATTGACTTAGCTTACTATCTATGGGGAGCATTATCTTTTTAACCAGGAATAACGCTTAAATCACCAGTTGGATGGCTGGCTTCCTGCCTTGCAGGGATTTCTGTCATTCCCAATGTAATTAGTGTGTAAGGGGAGCCAGGAGAGAAGCTGGCGCCAGACTGAGGCAGAATAATACAGGGGGAGGTGTAGGAGCACTGATGGATAATTTAACACCAATCTCCAGTAGACAGTTACACTTTGGAGTACCTGAGTGCGCTGCAGAGCAAATGTGACATGTGAATGGACTCAAGAGCACAAGTTGACAGACTGACACATTTCCATAATAATAAACCTCAAGCTCTTTTTCCTCATTGTTGAAGAAAAAGAAGCTTTTTATCAGTGATGATTAATGTGAAAGTCTCAACAGGAGCGCCAGAGAGAAAATTATTATTCATAGTATTCATATGGAGAGATAAGTGTTCTGATAAGAGCCTTATTTTTCTGTTTGGTCTTTTTTTCTTGCAGATAATTTTCCGCAAGATCAGTGAGGTTAAGAAGGAGGAAGAGGAGAGGCAGCGAGCGAAGAACGAGGTGCAGCTCACCATTCCCCAGGATCACCCGGTCCGGAAGCTCTTCCAGAAGTTCAAGCAGCAGAAGGAGCTTCGGAACCAGGGAGCGGCGGCCGCTTCGCAGATGGACCTGGAGAAGAACCAGCTGCAGGTGGAGCAGCACCACCAGCACCTGCACCCCCACAACCTGCAGCTGGGCCACTCCAGCCTGCAGCACTCGCTCCCGCTCAGCCTGCAGAGGCCCCACTCGTCCCTGCAGAACGGGGCCCCGCCCAGCAGCAGCGTGCTCACTGTGTCTCAGGTCACGCCCATGCAGAGCTCGCTGGCCTACAGCCATACGGGCGAACCCCCCACCAAGCAGAACAACTGCGACATCATGGAGCTGCAGCCCAGTTCTGCCGGAGCGGGGGCCGAGCAGACTGTCCGGCTCAAAGTCAGCTCCAGCCCGGCGCTCGCGAAAGCGCCCGTGAAGGCCAGCGGATGGATGCGCCTGAAAAACAACATGGCCCCAGTGGAGGCCAGGAAGGAGGGGCTTAACAACGTCACCAAGGCCGTCTCCGTGGAGATGCTCTCTCAGGAGGGTAAAGGTCAGGAGGCTGGGGGGGGCGGGGACGTAGAGGAAGGCGGAGTTTCTGCAAACAACCCGCTCCGTAAGACGGACTCGTGCGACAGCGGCATCACTAAGAGTGAGCTGCGGATCGACCGGGCGGGGGAGGCTCGCACTCCGGCGGCCGTCACCCCCCTCCTCCACAGCCCTCTCCCCGGAGGAGCGGGGTCCCCCCACCCCTTCTGCCCCATCCCGGAGCAGGCCCTGCAGACGGCGCTGCACGAGACCCGGCTGGAGCTCCGGGGCGACATCCAGACTCTGGGAGGCCGTCTGGGCGCCCTGGAGAGTCAGGTGGCCGAGATTATCAAACTGCTGTCGGACAAGAGGCGGCCGTCCACGGGGGCGCCGCCCACTTCCACTTCCACCACACCCAAAACCAAAATCCAACGTCAGGACATTTTCACCGTCTCCAGGCCTGTTTCTCCAGACTCGGAGAAGGACGAGGGGCTCTGAAGGGAGCTGAACCAGTGGTGTAGAACATGGACCAGCGACCCGCTGTCCGCTCTGTCACACCCAGTTACACCACTGGTCTCCATTCTCTTTAACATTTGCACACTGACTTTAACTCCAGGTCATGGGGGGTGGGGGACCTGGACCCCGTTTTTTTGATTGTACATACCTCTCTATGCATGTCCAGCTGGATTCTGGCCTGCCAAAGAAACAACTGAACGTACTTATTGCCTGTATATTATGCAGTTGACTGCATGCAAAACAAATTTAAAGACGTTTTATTGAGCTACACTGTACATATGAATATTTTTCATTGATAATTTACTATGTGGACATTCAGGGTTTGCATACTGGTAGCACTATAAACATTGGAGGGGTTTACTGGCAATGGGACCGTGCATGGATTATTTACAGATAGGGTGTGTTTACATGGCCTTGAGTATCCCGGTTATGACTATTGATTATTGAAGTATATTTTGCGTTTGCACATATAAACATCAGCTCTTGATTCCTAATGTTAGAAACTGGGACTGGGATGAGTCTTATCAACAGCCTGGTAGAGTTCTGTAATGCCGCGTTTCCACTATGTGGTATCGGCTCGACTCGACTCAGCTCGGCCTTTTTGTGTTTCCATTACAAAAAAGGACCTGGAATCTGGTCCCTGGTACTAGTTTTTTGGTATCACCTCCACTGAGGTTCCAGGACTGGGGACCAGATACTAAAATGTGACATGTAAACACTGCAGACCACTGATTGGTCAGAGAATTGTCTCTGTGACCCGTCGTTTTACAAAAAACAAATGCAGAAGTTGACAGTAAATATGGCGGTAGGTTCATGCACATGATGACAGCCTGTAAAACTACACCATGGTTTGTCGAGGAGGTTCAGACATAAAAATTCAGCATGAGCTTGACGAGACAACATGCATTGAGCGAGTTTATCAGCGACTCTCTGAGCAGACGACACAGAAGTAACGCGCCACATCGCTATGACGACCAGGTACTGTAAAGTTGGTGGTATCCTGTAATGGAAACGGTCTCCAGGAATAGGACCTGGTACCTGAGTCGAGTCGAGCCGGTTCCACGTTGTGGAAATGCGGCATAAATTTCCCGAAAATGATCCGAAACTTGGGATTGATCTCATAACTGGGATACCGCTGCACATGTAATCATGATCAACAATCACAGAGAATTCCAAAGGGATGGAGGTTTTTTATTTTTTGCCTGAGATGAAACAGAAGTTTGACTCTAGGAACACAAATACCCATCATCCCTTAATACAGGGAGGAAAGTTTAGGTTTGAGGTGAATCTTTTTTATATATCGGTTAGTTTTGCTTCTTATAGTAATTTCTATTTTTGATTACGGAAACGTCCTTAGCCTGAGCTTGATGTCCAGTAAACCCTGAATGGTTATTTTGTTAGTCTTCTCCTCGTGTCTATGCATTGTTCGGGTAGAATCTCCTGATGTTAGACCTTTTGTTATCATGTCGGCGAATGACAAAAGAAGGAGGGCGTTTGTTTTTTGTTCCATTCCTCTGCATGAATCAGGGATGGCAGGATGCACTTTGGGTAAAGCAGGGATGATACAGAAGGCTTTGGGGAAATAACACAGAGTTTAGTTTCGAGAAAAGTCCACTCAGCGCCGCGACATGTAATCCCACAAGCCCCGGCAGCACACACGACGGTCTAAAGCAGCGAGCGTCTCTGAATCCCAT
Source organism: Sphaeramia orbicularis (assembly GCF_902148855.1). NCBI lineage: Eukaryota > Metazoa > Chordata > Actinopteri > Kurtiformes > Apogonidae > Sphaeramia > Sphaeramia orbicularis. The sequence continues at coordinate 12,577,441 of NC_043978.1, read as the reverse complement.
TTACAACAGCAACTTCAAAAGGCTCCGGCAATTTTTTTTAAAAAAATGGAATACTGTAGTTTTTATGTCGTCGCTTTGTCGATCTGCATCCGCCGTGGACCGGGGAGACTTTATCTTCACAGTCGCTCACAGATCGGTTGGTTTTGTCAGAATTCGTTGAAGCTTCAGGTCCGGTGAGATTCAGACGCAGTCCCTTCACACCTGCAGTAAAAGCAAAATGAACACAGTAGAAGAAGAAGAAGAAGAAGAAGGGGGAGGAGGAGGCAGATGCATGGTAGCCATCATGGAAGACAGCAGTTTAATAAGATGTCATTGGAGCTTTGAGCTTCTGTTGGAAGTGAACAGATCTGTGGTAGAAAACAGGCTGTGATCAGGCTGTTTCAGGTCAGATCGGATGATGTTGATTGAGTTTGATGTGTGAAATATGGAGGAAAATAGGAGCAGCGTGATGCACAGGTTGTGTTCTGAGGTCCAGATAAAGGCTGGAGTCTGAGGACAACGTTACACAGAAGATATTTAATGGAACTCCAGCTTGTAGGTGTGGTAACTAACTTCTTATACGTTCCATTGCGTTTTTTTTTTTGTTTGTTTGTTTGTTTTTTGGCAACAGTAGCTCATGTAACGTCCTGTGATTGGATCAAAAGTTCAAACCATCTAAGACATGGGTGTCCTTCAGGTTCCCCATTCAGCCCAATTTGATCTCAAACGTGTCAGACCAGTAAAATAATAACATAACCTATAAATAATGACAACTCCAAAATTTTGTCTGTTTTAGTGCAAAAAAACTCCATTAAATTATGAAAATACTTACTTTTATAAACTATTCAAACAAAAAGATGTGAATAACCTGAAAAAAAATTAAATATAAGTGCAATTTTAACAATGTTATGCCTCAATTTATCATTTCTACATGTGCATTATGGATCGGATCTACGAAGACACTAAACCAGGGGTGTCAAAGTCATTTTAGTTTGGGGGCCACATTCAGCCCAATTTGATCTCAAGCGGGCCAAACCATTAAAATTATAGCATAAAAACCCATAAATAATGATAACTCAACGTTTTTCTCTTCATTTTAGTGCAAAAAAACCCCATTAAATTATGAAAATATTTACATTTACAAACTATCTTTTCATAAAAAAAGATGTGAACAATCAGAAAAAATTTAATTTCTTTAAAAAAAATAAGCTAAATTTTAACAATATTATACCTCAACTTACCACTTGCACATGTACATTACACACAATGTTACACAAACATAATATTGTTGAAATTTTGAAGTTTGGAATGCACAACTAAAATAAGAATGTGTACAGTATTATGTGTCAACTTATGAACACAACGCACAAATCGGATCTAGAAATCCACAAAACATTTAGTGACAGACAGAATATTGTTAAAATTGGACTTAATTTTCAGGTTGTTCACATTTTATTGTAAGGGTTATTAGACTATTATTTTACTGTAGATCACATTGGGCTAAAACCAGTTCAACACCTTTGATTGTTAATCTCTACAGTGTAATTTTTGCACTCCATAATATCATGCCACAGGCCGGATTGGAACCTTTAGAGGGCCAGTTTTGGCCCACGGGCTGCATCTTTGACACCTGTGGACTAAACACTTAGTAACAGGCAGAAAATAGTTAAAATTGTGTTTAATTTTCTGTAGACATTTCAGGTTGTTCATATTTGTTCAGATTATTCACATTTTATTATTATAAGATCACTTCTAAATGTAAATATTTTTATCATTTAATGTTATTTTTTGCACTAAAACATAGACAAAAATTTGAAGTTGTCATTATTTATAGGCATAGTTTAATATTTTTTCACATCAAACCAAGAACAAAATATGGAGTCATTATTTTTTATAGGTTTTTATGCTATTATTTTACTGTAGATCATATTGGTCTGTATGTGGAATCGGAAATAAAATGAGTTGAACAGCCTTGACTGTGGAATTTTTGCACTTTGCAAATTCATCCCACGGGCCAGATTGGAACCTTTGGCGGGCCACATTTGGCCCCCGGGCCGCATCTTTGAGACCCTGATCTAAGACATGGGTGTCAAACTCATTTTCCTTCAGATTCCACATTCAGCCTAATTTGATTTTAAGTGGGTCAGACCAGTAAAGTAACAGCATAATGACCTGTAACTAATGACAACTCCAAAGTTTTCTCTGGTTTTAGTGCAGAAATACTCAAATTACATCATGAAAATGGTCAAATTTACAAGCTATCCTTTCATATATAATGCGAACAACCTGAACCACCATGAAGAACTTGAAATTTCTTAAGAAAAATAATTGGTTCCAGTCACAACAAACCCCGCCCCTCACATGTATTGTAGTTTATTTTGGCATCGATCCAGCTGATGTCATCATGTCTATGCTTCTGATGATGTCATCATATCAATTGCTTCTATATATGTGCCAAGTTTGAAGTAAATTGAAACAAAATTGATGTTTTATAGATATTTGGAATTTCACCCATTATAAGTAAATGGGGGAAAAAAAAAGATTTTAAAAATTCATAAAAAATTTTAACTTCAACCTACTTTTCCAAAATGTAGTGACATCTGTTCTAGGTCACTGGCAATCTATAAACCCAATTTAGCATGAATTCAACCAGTAGTTTTGCTGCTTTATTTATGTGAAACTTTGCCCAATATAAGTAAATGGAGAAAAAAACACTGAAAATTCATTTAAAAAATTTAAACTGTCACCTATTTTTCCCAAAATGTAGTGACATCTATTCTGGGTCAATGGCAATCTATAAACCCAATTTAGTATGAATTCAACTAATAGTTTTGCTGCTTTATTTATGTGAAACTTTGCCCAATATAAGTAAATGGGGAAAAAAACACTGAAAATTCATTAAAAAATTTTAAACTGTCACCTATTTTTCCCAAAATGTAATGAGATCTATTCTGGGTCAGTGGCAATCTATAAACCCAATTTGGTATGAATTCAACTAATAGTTTTGCTGCTAGAGTGTTAACAAACAAACAAACAAACAACAGAGAAACAAACCAAACCAAAAACAATGCCCCTTGCCTCTCCTTCGGGGCGGGGGGGTAATTACATTAATTGTACCAAATAAAGATACAGAAAACGATGCCGGTGAGGTTGTGCAGAAGACAAAATGCAAAACAAAATGACACTGATCAGGAAATCAAAGCTCAGTCAGACTATACAGTCATGGAAAAAAATTATTAGACCATCAAAAGTCACCAACAACACTGGTCATGCAATCCAGTCCTAACTCCTGTGTGTGTCATGTGACTAAAACAGACAGAAAAGAAAACATGGAATGTCTAAAAGCACTGTTTTTGTCAGTACAATGCCATAGATATTGATGGAAGAATTGAACTGATTCTGGTTATTATCAAGAAAACATGTTAAATGGATAGATATCAGCTCTGAAATTAAACTACTATGAGCTAGTTTTGTTGTTATCATTATATTTGTCCAAACAAATGGACCTTTAGTTGGACCAGGCATTAAAATGAACAAGAAACAGAAGAAAACAAGGGGTGGTCTAATAATTTTTTCTTGCGACTGTATGTGACAAAACACGACCTAAACAGGAACAATACTTTTATTGATTCTGCTTTTTGGTCCAATTTTTATTGACTCTATCATTGATTCCCAATGAGTTTTCATCATAGAACAAAGGGTTAAAAAGTGGAAACTCCTGACCCATGAAACCCATGTCATGTATAATGATGTTTCAGTATATTGGGATTTTTCTAAGCTTCCCTGAAATGATCGTCCTTGTCATTTTTCTTAGTGACGTGGCTCTTCTTCCTCTGACAGTTTGAGAACACATGGCTTTTATGTTAATCACATCAGCATCAATAAGAGTAAAAAAACCTCCAGTTCTTAAATGGAGTCAGAATATAATCCACACAGAGGATGTGAATGCAAGTATTTATCATTAGAGAGTAGGTGTTTTTATGTCCGACCAGCTTCAAGAGGCTCCATATTTTTTTTTTTTTTTTTTTTTCATCTCGTTTCAGTTCATCCACCCAAAGAACTCTAATCCAGGAACTACTGTGAACACAAATAACTTTTACTGTAGTTACACCAACATCCACACTACACAATATCCTTCAAATGGACAATTTAGGAACCCTGTTGAGTAGGTGTGTGTGGTGCCAACAATACGATATATCACGATATATCATGATACTGTTAAAAAGGCTGTTTTTTTTTTCCTGGAAGGATTGAATTACACCAGAAATATGTACAAATACTAAACACATTTTTATTTGATCAGAACAGGATCTAATGCTATATCACAATTTTTTCTCATTCTTTCTGATAATTTTCCACTCACAGATAGTAAAAAGTGCTTTTAGGATGCTTTAAATAACTACGATAGCATATTAGGGCCACATAAGAAAATGAATACGCTTGTCACTACGAGAAAAAGTCGTTATTTAACGAGAATAAAGTCATAGTTTTAAAAAGTCATTATTTAACGAGAATAAAGTTAATTAATGAGATGTTGTTGGGGTTTTTTTTTGCTTAATTCGATGTATATTTTTTGCTCAATTCAAGATTTTTTTTGCTTGATTCAAGATTTTTTTTGCTTGATTCAAGATTTTTTTTGCTTAATTCAACCTTTTTTTTTTGCTTAATTCAACATTTTTTTGTTTGATTCTAGATTTTTTTTTTTTTTTTGCTTAATTCAAGATTTTTTTTGCTTAATTGTAGATTCTTTTTTTGCTTAATTCAAGATTTATTTATTTATTTATTTTTTTTTTTGCTTAATTGAAGATTCTTTTTTTGCTTAATTCAAGATTTTTTTGCTTGATTCAAGATTTTTTTTTTTTGCGTAATTCTACTTTTTTTTTTTTTTGCTTAATTTAACTTCTTTTTTTTGTTTAATTCAATTTTTTTTTTTTTTTTTTTTTTTGCTTAATTCAAGATTTTTTTGCTTAATTCAAGATTTTTTTTTGCTTAATTCAAGATTTTTATGCTTCAACCAAAAAATCTGCCAATCGAAAAAGTGAAAATTATCTTGGTAAAATTTCTTGAAATCAGATTTTCCAGATCTATTGTGTAAAAATCAGTTCTTATATCTCACTGAAAAGTTACTCTTTAGGTGATTATGTCTTATTTGAAGTGTGATGAGATATTTGTACTAGAAATGAGAAAAATACATTTGGTAACATTTAGATTTTTGCAGTGTGCTGTTCCACTCCCGTCCACTAGGGGGCTGGAATAAACTGCTGCAAGAACTGACCAATCAGAGACATTCAGGACTGGAAACTCCACCTCCAAAGACTCTGCACTGTCAGACAACAGTTAACCCCCCCGAGCAGAGACTGAAAAATGAAAGTCCTTCTATTCCCTGGAGTGGAAACACATACAGTAGTCCATATAAAGAGTCATGTGACCGTATCTGAAGGCTGTGTTTTGCATCATCAGGCTCGAATCATGATGCAAAGAAAAGCCTGTTGTCATAGAGATGAGTCATGACGATGTGTTCACAAAGAGATAACGGCGGGCATTGTTGGACAGCGTTTCCCAGAAGGTTTTCATGGTTTTACACTCAGTTTGTTCACATGAAAAGTGTTGACAGTCGTTGTGTGGGGAATGAAAACAGAGGGTGTTTAATGGTTGTGTGTTTTGTTTGTTGTTTATGTTGGTTGTTTTTTTTTTTTTTTTTTGGAAAGACGGTAGAGGGCGAGTTTCAGAGGCTCCTGGAATGAGATGATTTGACTCTGGATTTTCACTTGATTTACTGTCGTTTCTCAGAAGTGATTCATCTTTACCTCTGAGGAATTTGGTGCATCTGAAGTGAATTCCAAAACCTAAAAAAACCTCAGAATTGAAAATTTAACCCATAAAGACCCAGCGCTACTGTTATGATAGTTCACAGTTGGATTTTTCTCTCTATTGGACCTTTTATTCAGTTATTTATCACCATTTATTACAATATTATCCTCTGTATTTGACTTTTTTATGTGTAAATTATGTATTTTTCCCCTATATTTAATTCAGAATAGAATAGAATAGAATAGAATAGAATAGAACAGCATAGAATAGAATAGAATAGAATAGAATAGAATAGAATAGAATAGAATAGCACAGCACAGCACAGCATAGAACAGAACAGAACAGAATAGAACCGAACAGAACAGAACAGCACAGAATAGAATAGAATAGAATAGAATAGAATAGAATAGAATAGAATAGAATAGAATAGAACAGAACAGCATAGAATAGAATAGAATAGAATAGAATAGAATAGAATAGAATAGAATAGAATAGAATAGAATAGAATAGAATAGAAGTCACTGTTGTCACAATTGTCAATGTTACAGGAACAATGAAAATCTGTTTAGCAGTAAAAACATTTAAAATGCAAAAAGGCTGTATAAAAATACCACACAAAATACTAAAAAAAAAAAATATTGGCAATATATAAAACTACACAGATAAAATATTAAAAATACAAATACTACTAAAATCAACAAAAAGCTAACTCTATACTACAGATAAGAAATATGCACAACATATAAGCATTTGCACATTAAAGTAAATTCACAGGTTATTATTTTACAACAGAGAAAACTGAAGAAAAAGGGACTTTTTCAGTCAAAACTATCATTATTTGAACATAAACCAAATGTGTTCATCCACTGTCAGTTGTCGCTTTTCCACTGACCCTCAAATTGCACGAATATAACTTGCGCATAAAAATGTACCAAATGGAAAAAACAACAATTTCAGCCAAATTCTAGTTTTTGGGCTGGCAAGATGAGATTTTTTGAGCGTAGCGCAATTGGTATATCATGCAAAACTGCAATGGAAAGACGTTTTTCCGCAACTAGAGTCACAGGAATTTTTTAAAAAAAAACAAAAAAAAAAAAACAATGTTGACGGACGTTACAAGTGAAGAAGAAAATCAGGAAGCCCAATCATTTTTAAATTTAGTACAAGATAGAGAGATAATATATAATAGTAATGAATATATCTGTAAATCCACACCATATTTACATTCATTGCCATGTTTATGGAATGACTTCTCTTGTCATCTCGCGATAATAAATAAACAAACACATTTATGATTTAATGGAAAAACCAACATTACGCACTTCTGTTTTTTCAACATTTAGTAAATATCGGTAAAGTTTTGCGTAGATGTCCAATGGAAAAGCAACTAGTGATCCAACTCCATGGGTTTTACTGGTGAATCAATGTTGTAGAAGATGATGGTGTTTCCATGGTAACTACGGAGCCTCTGAACGTCCAAATGGGTCATATCTGATGACCATGAAAAGACGACAAACTGTATTTTACACCAGTTATTTCCATATATTGATAGGATTAGTGGATCAGCAGGTATTAAACAGTTTAGATCAGTAGGGGGTTTTGGGTCTTTATGGGTTAATGAGCTCATCTGAAATCAAACACTGACTCAAAACTTCCACCCAGACTCTTTTTTTTTTTTTTAACGTAACCTTTTCACCTAATGCTGATGTTACTCGTGCTGACTCACCAGATCCATGTGTTTTCGCCGTAAACAGTAAAAAATGATAAGGACGAATAACTTTGTGATGCTAATTGGCTTAAAATGTGGCGAGTTAAAGACAGGTTAGACACCGAATTTTGTCAGAAATATGCTAATCACGCTTTGCTTTGGAACATTTTTGGAAAGCGTATGATTCTGACAGCTTCTGTTGTGTAAATGAGAGGAGAAAAAAAAACAACTTTTATTTTAATGAGGATTTCAGACCGGGGTTTTTGTCCACAGATTGCTCAGATGAGAGCTGGAAGTTTCCCAGCAGCCATTGCTCTTTCTGTTGCTGGCCACTGAGCACATCCCCTGGAACAGTCAGGGGTAAGTGCCTTGCTCAAGGGCATTTCAGCTGCAGTTACAGGCAGTGATGTGAATATTTAGTCAGGCTTCTATGATGGCTACTTGTGCATCTGCCTTTATGCTTCTTCTTGACACGTTTCTCTATTTATTCGATGTCTTGCAAAGCTATGCAACATGTGATTCTATTACAGCAGAAAAGAGTCCGATTGTTTCGGAGTAAATAATATAAACACAGATGAGCTAGTTTCATCAGTTTAGTTTAGTGTAGTGAAGGGGAGATTGTGTGTATTTGTTAAAATAAATGATCAGTTATTTACATAGACATGGACGATTTCGCAGCTATAAGTGATGCTGATGCTATTTAATCGCCCCCTAGTGGCTGGTTGCTATATAGGTAATAAACTCCGCCCCTTTTACTCCCCTTTTTCACTAGCGGATCAAAGTTATATGAAGCTTTTTTTTAACTCCTAATGCTCCTTTTCCACCAATAGTATCAGTTCGACTCGCTTTGACTCTGCTTTTATTTCATTTTTTTTACATTTTGACACCATGTAACATCAGATATTTATTATAGGTATTTCTAATGTTCCAAACGAGGCTAATTGTGACGCTGATCACAGATTGGTCGATCCAGTTCTTCATATATGGTCCTGTGTAAAAGTCTTATTCCACCTTTATTTTTGTTGTTTTTCTAGGTTGAAATAATCATACATATTTATGTTGTAGAGCAGGGGTGGGATATTAACCCTTTCATGCATGAATTATGAGAACCTTAATCAAAATTTTTTCCTGAGTGTTTTTATTCCTCTTTAGGCATGAAAAAAAACAAAAAAAAAAAACAATGCGATTAAAAATTTTCTTCTGAAAAATAAATAATAATAATTAAAAAAAATAACAATAATAATTTTTTTTAAAAATTTAAAATACATAAAAAAATAATAATGAAAAAAAAATGTTTTTTTCATGAAGTTGCAAAAATGTCCACTCAGCTGGACACCACATGTTTAATTTTTGAAGCACAGAAACATGTATTTACTGATAAATTATGTGAAAACTATGGGGAGGGCTTGTGATTCTGAGGCTTTATGCTCAGGAGAGATCTACATAATGTTACCAATTCATGCCAGAAAAGATATGTAGTGTCTTAAAACTTTAATAAAGATATGTGTAAAAAAACAACAACAACAACAACAACGAAAAGAAAAACAAAATCCATGAATATACAAGAGAATAACTGTAGAATAGCTGTCCACTGTAGTGACCAGTATGCATGAAAGGGTTAATTTTCTTATGAGGCCACATGAGAAAGTTTGACAGTTGTTACGGGTCGGATCAATACACTCGCAGCTCTGTTCAATATATATTTCTATAAAAACAGTAAATGAAACAATGCAATGAAAATGTGGAGCACAGAATACAACTATTTAATGAATATTCACAAAAATATTTTTGAAAATTTTGCAAAACTAGCTCCACATTAACTTTACATGAAAAACTATAAATGCATCCACCTTTGTTTGCATATCTCGGTTCCTTTTCTTTTTATTTACCTCTGACTTCAGCGAAGAAATACTTACAGTTCATGTCTTGTTAAAAACTCTGCATTGCGAATCAGTCTTTCTGTTTTTGGCGTGAGCTGACCAATCCAAAAACCAAGCCTAGCATAAGCCTTCCGCTAAGTACAGAAAGTACAGGCGAAAATAAGTTAATTTAGCTGATCCTTCAAAATAAAAGCAGTGCCATTCTATTGGTTGTGTCTATTACAATGATATACATTTGCATTGACTTTTAATTTGTCAGTGACCTCATGTGGGCCAGTTAGGATCAGCTATCAGGCTGCATATGGCCTCTAGGCCGTACGATGGCCAGGTCTGTCTGAGACTCTGGTCTTCAGATACAACAAGAAAATACAGGAAATATGCACACAGCCTTTAAAGACCCAAAAAATCTGAATTAAATGCGTTGTAAAGGTTAAAGTCACTATGTACAGGGTGGGGAAGCAAAATTTACAATATTTTGAGGCAGGAATTGAAAGACAGTGTATGACCAATTAGTTTATTGAAAGTCATGAGAATTTATTTGCCACAAGAAAATTGACATAATAGAAAATGTTTTTATTCTATATGTCCTCCTTCTTTCTCAATAACTGCCTTCACACGCTTCCTGAAACTTGCACAAGTGTTCCTCAAATATTCGGGTGACAACTTCTCCCATTCTTCTTTAACCCTTTCATGCATGAATTGTGAGAACCTTAATTGAGTTTTTTTTTTTTTTTTTTCCTGAGTGTTTTTATTCTTCTTCAGACATGTTAAAAAAAAAATGCGATTGAAATAGTTTTTTATTAAACTATTTTTCATGGAGTTGCAAAAATGTCTTCACAGCTAGACACCATGTGTTTAATATTTGAAGCAAAGAAACATGTTTTTACCGAAACACTGTGTGAAAACTATGAAATAATTTTTAAAATGTTGTTAATCTGATGTTTTGTCACATTTTAACATACTCACTTTATAGGGATTATATGCACAAAAAAAAAGTGATAATAATAATAATAATAATGTTAATGACAACCTAACAACAATAACAAGCACCTGATTTACACTCAAACATGTTAGTGCAGATTAAGTTTATCAAGAACAGCAAAGTTCCAGTAATGGCATGAATTGCAGTGTATGGGACGATGCTTAAGTGTCCACTGTGTTGGTTGATATGGAACTAAAATAATAAAATCCTTGAAAATAAGTAAGAGAACTGCTGTAGAATAGCTGTCCACTGTAGTGACCATCTATGCATGAAAGGGTTAATAGTATCTTCCAGACTTTCTCGTAATAGTTTCGCTCATAGTCATTCTCTTATTATTATTACATTATAAACAGTCTTTATGGACACTCCAACTATTTTTGAAATCTCCTTTGGTGTGACGAGTGCATTTAGCAAATCACACACTCTTTGACGTTTGCTTTCCTGATTACTCATACGGGCAAAAGTTTCTGAAAAGGTATGGATAATAGTGTTAGGTATGATTATGACATCAATTTATGTTTGGTTTCAAAACAACTGACATAGTGCCTGCTGAGAAAAAACACAACTAAATGTTCATTGTAAATTTTGCTTCCCCACCCTGTAATGTGACCTCTGACCCCATGACAAGAAGAAGCACAAACAATAAGAAACATCTGACATGTATGGTTTAAAACATCAGTAAATTAATGCCATAAATGTCATATTGTCTGAACAAAAGGGTTAAAGACATGTTAAGTATAAAGGAAGGTCACTTAAAATATGACCACTTTGGTTTATGGAAGCTGTTTTTTAACCTGTAACTTTAGTTTTTCCTGCTGTTCATACCTCACATATATCAGATTGGATGTAAATTCAGAGACAAATGCATATGTGGACATTAGGACTTTAACACAGGACTGTATTGATGTTTGAGGCAGCAGGAAATCTCCAATAACATTCAAATTTTCACATCAGTACTAGTTTCATCAATTGAGTGTAAGCAACTCATTTTCCCCTGATAAAATGTTAAAATAATGTTTAAAATATTAATTTCCTTGTTTTCCGGTTTGGATCTGGAGTTGGTTGAGTGCCTTCAGTGACACTCACACAGCTACTAATAAGCTAATGCTAATGCTACTGCTAAGTGCATTAACTTATAGTGAAAACTTTCATCCTCCTGTTGCATGTGTTACAGCCGCATTCGCTCTGAAAACGATGCCACAGTCGTTTACAATGCGTTGCTATGACGACCTGCAGGGGTAATGCAGCATGCTGAGGCCAAAACCGACTAAGCTGAGTAGCGTCAGGGTGAGTCGCACTGATACAGTATTAATATGGAGCATCAGAGCGTCCATAGAAAGAAAAAAAATATCCTACTGTGGCATCCAAACATAACTGGTCCGATGCATTTGTGAAACTAATCATCACTGATATGAACAGTGGAGATGTTTGATGTTGAAGCCAGTTTTCTTTGGATGTCAATAAGGAACTGGTGGGTATTTAGACACTGACTCTGGTGGAAAAGGGGTTTGTAAAGTCCCATAAAAGAAGCAGAGAGAGGATTTCTATATATTAGATAAATAAAGTCGTCATCTTTTTGGGCAGTTTAGCTTTAAGATGAAGAAACATGTAAGTGAGAGGTCTAAAAACTTACATCAGAAACAGAAATTCAATGGAAATATTTCATCTCATTCCACATGCATTCACTATATGGACAAAAGTATGTGGACATGCTGAATTCAGGGGTCTGGGATACAAAACAATAATGATATATGTCATAATATAGTTTTATATTGGGATAAATATCATTGCATTGGTTAGTTTTGTTGAACCCTTTATCAGGCAAGTGACTATTTTTGGTCATTTCCACAAACATTAGATATCCTCCTGAGACCCAGCAATGGATTTTGTCTTCTGTAGTGGACAAGAATTTCACAGGTTTACTTAAAAATAAATAAATAAATAAATAAATAAAAAAGTCCACTGAAAAGAACATTATATTTTTTTTTTTTAATTTGAAAGGTATCTGAAAAAACTGTTGCATCATGCTGTTTCCAATTAAGGCAATTACTTAACCTTTTCATGCACGAATTATGAGAACCTTAATCAACATTTTTTCCTGAGTGTTTTTATTCCTCTTTAGGCATGAAAAAAACACTGCGATTGAAAATTTTCTTCTGAAAAATAAATAAATACATAAATAAATGAATAAATAAATAAAAAGAATTTTAAAAATGCAAAAAAAAAAAAAAAAAAAACATTAAAAAAGTAATATTGAAAAAAAACAAAATTCTTGTGAACCTATTTTTCATGAAGTTGCAAAAATGTCCACTCAGCTGGACACCACACGTTTAATTTTTGACGCACAGAAACCTGTATTTACTGAAAAGTTGTGTGAAAACTATGGGGAGGGCTTGTGATTCTGGGGGTTTATGCTCAGGAGAGATCTACATAATGTTACCAATTCATGTCAGAAAAGATATGTAGTGTCTAAAAACTTTAATAAAGATATGTGTTAAAAAAAAAAAAAAAAAAACGAAAACAACAACAAAATCCATGAATATACAAGAGAACAGCTGTAGAATAGCTGTCCACTGTAGTGACTAGTATGCATGAAAGGATTCATGTAAAATGGTGAAAATATTTACTTACTGGGTCTCAGGAGGATATGGATCCTGTGCCTCAGTGAGGTCAAGAAGCATATTACTGTTATTATTATTTTGAATACTATACAGTGATTCAGAGAGATTTTATAGACATTTTGGAGCTATAAATAGTGAATATGAGTGATTTTTGTCAGTATATGACCTTATAATTGTTTTATTGCATGAGGATGTAGGCTGTTGTCATGGCAACTGACAAGGAGCGAGATGACAATGTCCAATAACATTAGTAAGGTTGAAATTTTGAATTTCAGTGTATTTCTATGAGTGCCTTATAAAGGGTTAAGGAAATATTGATGTTTACAAACTATATGGACACAAATATTGGGACGTGTCGTGTCTACAGCTGTAAGATGTCCTGTTCATGTTGATTTGAGATAAAAACATCAATATGTCCTTAAAGTTTAATGGGAGATGTGAAGAAAGTAGATGGTTAGTTATGGTAGAAAATTATTATTTACAGTCAGAGCGTGAAAAATATTTTGAAAATTTAGAGGAAGAACTTTTAAAATCATAATCATGTGTAAAAAAAAATAAATAAATAAAAATCAATAATGACAGAAATTAAGTCAAAACCATCTCTGAGGCAATTTGGAAGCAAATATAAGAATTTAAACCAAACTAACCAATACAATCAATCAATCAATCAAAGTTTATTTATACATCACTTTACAACAACATGAAGAAGACCACATCTAAAAGCATGATTAAATTCTAAGATAGAAACAGTTTAGTCAAATACCATAAATATGCATAAAACAATAATACACAACACACAATGAGAAAAAAAGACCCCAGATTAAAACCCCAGCTGGTAGAAAATTATTATTCACAGTCAGAGCGTGAAAAATGTTTTTGAAATTTAGTAGTAGAATATTTAAAATCATAGTCATGAATAAAAACACAAAATCAATGTTCACTGTAATACCGGATAAGTTGAGTTTACTTAAAAAATTTGAGTAAACCGGTTACCTTAAAAAATTTAAGTAATGAGTAATGAAAACTTGAGTGTATTAAACTTACATGCTGGATTTGAATGGAATTGCTATTTTAAGTACAACACACTAAATGCCAAGTTAATTTAACTTAAAATTTGTTGCAATGTCAATTGCTTCGGATAATCACTAACTTAATATCATCAGTGCAGTGGACTCATTCTGAGTTGACTTGAATTAAAATCTTTTGCAGTAATAAATTGGTTTATGAAATTATTCAACTTAAAATATTGCAGCATAGATTAAAGTTAAGCAGGAAGATAGCTCAGTATAATTTACCAGTACAGGAAGTGTATTTATTTTGGTGAGGAATAAAGCTTTTCAGTAAATGTAAACTATCCAAGATGAGCAGTAAATCTATAGTTCTTCCTCTGGCTCTGACTCATGGTGCAGCTCAACAAAAATACAAAAACAAACACAAAAAGGCCAATAAACACTGACATACACACATTAAGTCCAAATTAACACTAACACTACAACCCCGCTGAACCCCTGCACAGAAAAAGAACACATTTTCAACAACATGCCCAATACCCACAATGCAATGCGGAGATAAAAAGGTGTGGTTATGACTAAAACTTAGTGATTTAAATCCCTTCAACTTAAACTTTTTCGTACTTCCAACTATGTCTACAAATTAGTAGAATATACTTAACATTTTATAGTAATGGAATAAAACTTAAATCATTTGAGTACATTGGAATTAAAGCATTTTAGTAAACACAAAGTCCGGGCTTACAGTGTTGAGAGAAATGAAGTCCAAATCATTTCTGAGGCATTTTGGAAACAAAGATAACAATTTAAACCAAACTAACCAATGCAATGATATTTATCCCATAATATAAAACTATACTCTGACATTAGTTGTTATTATTTTGTATCCCAGACCCCTGTTAGAAAAGAAACACCTGAATTCAACGTGTCCACATACTTTTGTCCATATAATATGCCATATGTTACACACACACATATTATATTTCTATTGTCCATGTATGCAAATATAAGCTTAAAAGTAGATTAAGATGCTGAAGAACTGCAGAGGAGACTGAAGTATGAGTTTATTGAGGTGAATATGACACATGTACAGCAGATAAACCCCTTCTATGAACAATAAGACGAGACCCTCAGGACAAACAGCCTCACAGATCCGCCTGCATGGCTGTAGACGTTTAGTATTGATTAAAGATTGTTGTAGTTTCTTATCCATTCAAGACGATTTAGTCACACATTTATGGGCGATGGTATATTTAACTGATGTAAAAGGTAATAGCAGACAGTAGGTTCTTTATCTTGCATGAAACTTAGAATAATTATCCCCGAAAAGTGCTTTTGAAGTCATACAGAACTTTTATCCAGGTCCTTATTTCTTTACCCAAAGAAAAAAAATGTGCTTTAGTCCACCCTTAAAACAGATTTAATGGCCGTTCTTCGTCCGGTTTCTATCTGTGCATGTTTTTCCGGCTGCAGATTACATATCAAATCCAAGTACGGCGTTTCAGGTAGAGTTCACTCAGATGAGAGATGGCGGTGGACCACAATGCACTGCAGCGGTACCGGTGTCAGTGGAGGCGGGTTTTGTTGTGGATCCGCAGATGGTTCCATGTGATGTTTGATGCTTCTTTCAGACCGACCGGGTTGTAGTCGCGAAGGCTTTGTTCTCCGCTCACAAACGCTTCTCTGGGAGACGTTAAAAGCTTTGTGGGAGATGAGGAAAACACTTAGGGATGGAAAAGAACGGATTCCAAATGCAGCACGCCAGACTGCGGAGCTGAGAGGAGAATCCGAGATATTTACAGCCTCAGTGTTTGAGTTACAGACGGGCGACAAATTAAAGGAAAAAACAGTAGGGTGGTGTTCTACTGTCTACAGCACAGGTGCCAAACATACGGCCCGGGGGCCAAATCTGGCCTGCCAAAGGGTCCAGTCCGGCCCTTGGGATGAAGTTGTGAAATGCAAAAATTACACTAAGATATTAACAATCCTTTTAGTTCAGGTTCCACATTCAGACCAATTCAATCTCAAGTGACTCGGATCAGTAAAATACTATCATAATAACATACAGGGGTTGGACAAAATAATGGAAACACCTTAAAAAATCAACAAAATATAATTTAATATGGTGTAGGTCCGCCTTTTGTGGCAATTACAGCCTCAATTCTCCGAGGTATTGATTCATACAACTTGTGAATTGTTTCCAAAGGAATTTTAAGCCATTCTTCAGTTAGAATACCCTCCAACTCTTTTAGAGACGATGGCGGTGGAAATCGACGTCTTACTTGAATCTCTAAAACTGACCATAAATGCTCAATAATGTTGAGGTCTGGGGACTGTGCCGGCCATACGAGATGCTCAACTTCATTAGAATGTTCCTCATGCCATTCTTGGATTGGGGCATTATCATCTTGAGGTGAAGGTGTTTCCATTATTTTGTCCAACCCCTGTATAAATATTCACAACTCCACATTTCTTTCTTTGTAAATGTAAATATTTTCATGTATTTCCACTAAAACAAAGCATAATTTCACAAAAAATGTGAATGACCTGAACAAATATGAATAACCTGAAATGTTTTATGAGAAGTAAGTACAATTTTAACAATATTCCAACTGATATTACATATTTTGTGTATTTGTAGATCCACTGTGATCTGTAAGTTATAATGAACACATGAAAATGATCAACTGAAGCATAATATTGTTAAAATTACACTTATTTTTTGAGTTTGTTCATGTTATTCACATTGTTTGAAAGGGTAGTTTGTAGATGTAAACATTTTTCATTGGTTAATTTTACTAAAATTTTGGAGTTGACATTATTTATATATTATAAGTTCAGGTTCCACATTCAGACCAATTCAATCTCAAGTGACTCGGATCAGTAAAATACTATCATAATAACATAAATACTCACAACTCCAAATTTCTTTCTTTGTAAATGTAAATATTTTCATGTATTTACACTAAAACAAAGCATAATTTCACAAAAAAATGTGAATAACCTGAACAAATATGAACGACCTGAAATGTTTTATGAGAAATAAGCACAATTTTAACAATATTCCAACTGATATTACATATTTTGAGTATTTGTAGATCCACTGTGATCTGTAAGTTATAATGAACATGTAAAAATGTCAACTGAAGCATAATATTGTTAAAATTACACTTATTTTTTGAGTTTGTTCATGTTATTCACATTGTTTGAAAGGATAGTTTGTAGATGTAAACATTTTTCCTTGTTTAATTTTACTAAAATTTTGGAGTTGACATTATTTATATATTACTATGTTATTATTTTACTGGTTCGGCCCACTTCAGATTAAATTTAGCTGAATGTGGAACTGAACTAAAATGAGTTTGACACCCCTGGTCTACAACACAGGTGGTAAATATATGGCCCGTGGCCTAAAACCGACCTGATATCTAGTCTGGCCTGTGGGATGAATTTGTAAATGAAAAAAATTTCACTCATTTTATCTCAGGAGCCAAATTCAGATCAGTAAAATACTTTCATAATAACTTATAAATAATGTCAACTCTGAACTTTTGTCTTTGTTTTAGTGTAAAATAGTACAATTACACAAAAACGTTTACATTTACAAACTAACCCAGGGTTCCGCCGGGTCTTAAAAAGTCTTAAAAAAGTCTTGAATTTACAAATCTGCATTTAATACCTTAAAGGCAGTGGTTCCCAACCTTTTTTGGCTCGTGACCCCATTTTAACATCACAGTCTTCTGGTGACCCCAGAATGGAGACATTTTTTTTGCTAAAATTAATTTGTTTTTGATCATGTAATAGTTTGCTATACTATGTTGCAAATAAATGTTAACTTTAGGTGACATTTAGTCTATATAATGTATATTATTATGGACGGAGGCAGAAAAGCCAGGTGTAGATTACTGCACAAAAGGAGAATTTGATTTTCCTTGGTCAGGATATGTACAGTCAGTCCAGCTTGGATTTACAAGGCTGACAATTAATACTGAACAAACAAGAACTCAAACTATGAATTATGAAAGAGCTGCAGCATCTGAAACTGACCACAATGAACATTTGACAGATAAACAGAACCACAGTGCTGCAGTTTCAGACTCACAGTTTGTCATGTCTTTTATGCAATGAATGAGATTGTCTCTCTTAACTCACCATATATTTTTTTATAAAGTTTTTTTTTTTTTTTAAATCAATTAATAGAAATTTCCGGCAACCCCACGTGGGGTCCCGACCCCAAGGTTGAAAAACACTGCCTTAAAGGGCTCATATTTAACTAAACCCACTTTTATTAGTCTGTGGTTCATTTATTTGTGTATTTGGGCTCTAATAGTTCATACAGTTTGAATTTGAACCTTCCAGGTGCTGCAAAGATATCTTCATATTTATTTTGGCAAAAATCCAGTGGATTTCTACAACCTGTTTGAATTCCTGCCGTTTAATTCATGCAGCATCGCCCGAGAAAGACGACTTTGGCACCTTTTAAGCGAATAGTAAGCATGAGGAAGTGCAAATTTAATAAGGCCTGTTTGGAGAAAAGATCATATTCGACCTGACTGACACGAGTTTTCCTAAATTCTACAAATGTTTTCCAGTACGGCCGTGAAATAGTCTGTGAAATGGGGTTTAAATTCTGTTCTAAGTGGTCTTAAAAAGGACTTTAAAAGACTTAAATTTAACTCAAACAAACTTGTTGGAACCCTGAATCCTTTAACACATATGAACAATTTGAAATGTCTAAAGAAAAGTAAGTACAATTTAATAATATTCTGTCTGTTACTAAATGTTTTGTGTATTTGTAGATCCTCTGTGATCTGTAAGTTGTAACGCACAGGTGCAAATGATAAACTGAGGCAGAATATCATTAAATTTGCACTTATTTTTCTTCTTAAATTTTGTCATGTGGACACAGATACTTTATTTGAGAAAAATCTCCATATTAATGTGGACACGGCATTAGTTTTACTTTGATCTGACCTGAGAAGAGTACATTGAGAAGCTTTTTTCTGTTTTATTGCATTTCTAAATGTCTTTAAAAGGCTTGAAATGAACTTGTTGAAACCTCCAGACACTGCATTTGATTAAGCATCTGTTTTTTCCTTTCATTCGCTGCCCGTCTGATGGTTGAATGTATCAGGATTGAGTTGAAAATGAACAAAAACAGAAGCTTCAGAACAGGGTGACCCAGATCTGCTGAACCCATCCTTCTCCTTCTTGGATTAATACTGATAATGATAATAATGTTAGTGTCAAGTTCTGAAAATATGTCTGCAATAATGAGACAGATGGAGCCGCATTTGAATTCATCTTAGTGTTTTTCTTTCATCATCACCTTTTCTGCAGCTCAGTGAATCTGAATGACATGAAGTTTGGTGATATTTAGGTGAACTCTGCTTTGAAAAGTCAACCATTTTAGATTTGCGATGCAGTAAATATGTTTTTGTTCACCCTGTACCTGAAACCACGGGTACATATTACACACATTTCCATTATATCCTCATATTATGGTAATTTTTAAGTTATATCATCATAGTTTCACCTTCCTAAAATAATTGCCTGAGTAAGTTTTGGTCAAAAATTACCTTTTTTTCCTGCCTAAATGATCAAATACTCAATTTCTGGTTAAGATTTTTGTGTTTCCTGAAAAACCTGGAAAAAATGATTAACAATTATTTTAGTAAAGTGACGATATCTAACCAAAAAATTAAACTGAAATGCAACAAAGCACCATTTTTTAAAAATTAAAGCTACATTAAATTCAACCTGTAGTATAAAATACAACTGCTAATGCTATTTAATATTAACAGCTGTAATATTTTTATCATCTCGTTCACTTGTAGAAAGAAGAATTTGATATAAAATAACATAGTGGGTTTAATCGCCACAGATATTAAAATATTAAGAAATACGACAAATATTAAAAATCCCAGTTTCCTTACAAAATATGTCCTTTAATACATTAATGCATTGATTTAGAAAACATTAAAAATGTGTAATTATGAGCGGACATCAGAATTTTTTTGCATAACTATAAGAATCTATAGATAGACAGGCTGAATTTTCCCTAAAACTGACCAGAAATGACACTGGAGTCCATTAAAAACATCCAGCAGATCATAATTACAAGGAAAGAGTGGGTTTTCTGTTTCTTAACAGTGCATCATTTTTCCATTTTGTGAAACACAACTGTAGTTTCTGGGAGAGAATTGGTGGAAAAGTTTGTCATTTTGCAGGTTGGACTTTTAGTGGAGTGATTTGGGACCTAAATCAGAACTGTGGAAGGTCTATTCTTAAGTGGGAGGCGGTGGAAGCGGTTCCTCCAGGACAGAACAGACTCCTGCCATAGATTTCCTGTCAGCGAACTCTCCTCAAACTTTGTGACTTGTCAGAGGCGAAGCAGCAGCGAGCTCGTCCTCCTCTTTTTTAATTTGACAAGAGAATGAAGGGCATCTCGTCCTGTGATCTGAGCCCTGCACACACACACACCTTTCAGCACAGGATTCCTCCGGCTTTGCCACTTGAATGTACAACGAGCCCCCTCCTCAATCTGCCGCTCCAGCTTTTCCACTGGCAGCACAGATGATGTTTGTCAAAAGTCCTACTTTCTACTTTTGGACGAGTCGTCCTCTTCCCCTCCTCTTACATTTCCTTTCCTTTGTCACTCTGGCCTTGTTCAGACTGTCAGTGACGATTTATCAAAGTATGAACGACAGGAGCATGAAATCAGAATTTAGAAAAACTGGTCCACATCAGGGTCCGATCTGGTTCCACAGATGCATCCTAAGGCTGGCTCTAGGTAACATGAATGAGCTATGGAGTGGTAGCTAATGTTAGCTACAAATACTTCTAGCTAACATTAGCTACATATAGCTTGACTGAAGAAGATTTTAGTCAGATTCCTGTTCACTTTACCAAATGTTACCTGCAGTTATCTTTATATAATGTGAAGTACAGCTAGCTCTGGGTAACATCAGTTAGCGATATAAACTCTGGTTAATGTTAGCTGCAGTTAACTCTAACAGTGCCTGCAGTTAGTTGCAGTTAATGTTACAGTTACCTCTAGCTAACATTAGCTAGTATTAGCTTGACTGAAGAAGTCTTTAGTCAGATTATTTTTCACTTTACCAAATGTTGCCTGCAATTATCTTTATATAATGTTAATTACAGCTAGCTCTGGGTAACATCAGTTAGCTATTGGTAAGCTGTGGTTAATGTTAGCCGCAATTAACTCTAACATTGGCTGCAGTTAGTTGTAGCTAATGCTAACTACAGTTACCTCTAGATAACATTAGCTACAATTAGCTTGACTTAAGAAGTCTTTAGTCAGATTACTTTTCATTTTACCAAATGTTACCAGCAATTATCATTATATAATGTTAATTACAGGTAGCTCTGGGTAACATGAGTTAGCTATTGGTAAGCTCCCGTTAATGTTAGCTATAATTAGCTCTATCTAATATTGGTTACAGTTAGTGAAGGCTAATGTTAGCCACAGTTAGCACTTTGGCTGATCTGTGAAAAAACATTTATTGGAATAAAAAAATGTAGTTAGTAGTAGAATAAAAATGACATTTTATTTACTTCCTCAAAACCAAGTTACCAAAATACTTCATGTTAACATAAAATACAAGAACTAATTAAGTGAACATCCACCTCTGGGTGTGCAGTTACAGTTATGGTTTTGAGTTAACTTTGTGTCTATTTTTTTTATTCATTTTATTTTATTTCACCAGTAAAACCAAAGATCATATTTTATTTAAATCCCTGACATGCCTATAAATTACCAGTGTCACATCAGTAGAACAGATCATGTTCAGATTGTGCAGTGATAACAAACGACAACACGGAAACAAGTTGTCTTCTGGTGATTTTCACCGTAAATTATTAAATGGAAATATGAAATCTAGTTAGGAGCAACATTAAAGTACAGTTCCATCTCATCCATGTTGGACTGAAAACTGATATCAAAAGACAGCAACATGGCTTGCATTGTCCAATAGTGTCCATCCTCTGGCTTGAAATGCACCTGTGTCGTTACCATAGCAACCCAGACAGAGAGATTGGAAACACCTGGATGTGGAAATTTGATCAGACTTTGAAGTAACAGTCTGGAAAATCTGTTGTAAAAGTCAAATCTGAGTTTGTTGGAGTCTGAACAAAGCCCGATAGGTTTCCTCCTCCTTCCTCCTCCTCCACCTCCTCCACCTCCTCCTCTTCCTCCCTCCTCCTCAGCATGCTAATGATGTTCAGTCGGTCTGCATCCTGCTGACCGACCCACCTCTGATCCACCTCTCTGGGGACCGAGGGGCCTCATTTATAAAAATGATCCTCTGCCGTAATCCGATTGGTCATATTGCATCGAATGTGACGTTAAAACAGATGAAAGCCATTTCCCCGGATAGTGACAGAAATATTTATCGTTTCACTTACCTTAGAGAATCGACAGAACCTGCAGAATTCTCTCACCAGGATTAATTTCTCGTCGGCTGCAGATTTATTCCTGAAGTGTTGGATGATTTTAATAAACGGGGCCCTTTAGGAAAAGCTTCTAGTCTGTCTTTTTTCTACTGGAATGTTCTCAATTTCTACTGTTTTGTTAAAAGCAATGGTATGGAGCCGCACTGAAATCCCACACTGACTTCTGTATTGTTTTACAGTTGCACACCTAAACTGTAGTGTCAGAATAATAAAGAGCCGTCTGGGATACTCTCTCTGGGCTTTGGCTCTGTCTTTGTCTTTCTCCTCATCACTCAGTTTTCTCTAAAAGTCATTAAGAAGCTGATGACCTTTATTGATCTGGATTTGGCACCAGGACAGAACAGAAGCAACACGAAGACACGTGGACGTCTGAAGGTCCTGGTCCTGGAAGTACCAACCTGCAAACACACGTGGACACAGTCTGAATTAGAATATTATGCGTAAATGTGGATCAGAACACAAAGTTTTATACTCAAAAGTATTAGTGTTGTTAAGTTCTTTTTTTTTTTTTTACCCCAAATGGGATTTTTGAGTTTTAAGCATCGAATATGCCACAAAAAGGTGTTTTGCATGTAAAATAGTGAAACAAACAAAGAAAAAGCGCAGGAAGATACGATACAAGACATTAAAATACCAAGAACAGAAACATAAATGGCATATTTTTAACCTTTATTTAATATTTTTCTATGTATTACATCATTTTAATGCAAAATTACACGTGTATAAAGTTTTAAGATAAGGAAAGGAAAGATAAGGGGCATAAAAAAAAGCAAAAGTGCAGATATGAACAGCACATTTTTTTGCCTTTTATTAAGAGTTTCATGTATTTCATCACCTTAAAACTCATTTTAGCTCAGGGGCCGCATACAGACTAATATGATCTCAAGTATAATAGAATATTAGAATAATAACAAACAAATGATGACAACTCCAAATTTTCTTTTGGTTCAAATTTTTTTTTTTTTTTAAATAAAAGTATATGATGAAAATGTTTATATTTATGAACTATCCTTTCACAATAAAATGTGGAGATGAAAAATAATGGCAACTTTAACCATATTACGCCTGTTTCTAAATATTTTGTGCATTTGTAGATCCACTGTAAGTTGTGTTAATAAGCTGAGACATAATGTTGTTGAAATTGCACTTATTTTTCTTGAGAAATTTAAGGTTGTACATGGTTGGTCATATTATTCACATTTTGTACTGTAGTTGTACTTTTTTCACACTAAAACGAAGAGAAAAATGTATTATTTTTATGTTACTATTCTATAATTTTACTGGTCTAACCCACTTGAGATCATATTGGGTTGAATGTGGGCCCTGGACTAAGTCTGGCAGTCCTGATGTAGAAGAAAACACTAAGGCTACGTTCAGACTGCAGGCAAATGTTTATTTATTTATTAGGGACCAAGGTTATTATCGTTAACGAAAACTAACGAAATGACGAAAACTAGAATTGTAAAAACATTTTCGTTAACTGAAATAAATAAAAACTACAATTAAAAGAAAAAAACGATAACTAACTGAAACTGTATTGTGTGCTTACAAAACTAACAAAAACATATAAAAATTATGGATAAAATTCCCTTCGTTTTCATCTTTTGTCAGTGTCGGATTGATATGAAAGCGATTTATTTCCCTCAAGCAATTTTAGCTGCTGGCACCATATGATATTTAACGGTCTGTCACTTCTTGTCACTTGTGGTTTCCAGTCGTCTTCTGGTCCCCACTCTACCTGGAAACGTGGAGACTAAAGTTGGGAGAAAGCAGCAGAGTCCTGTCTGGGATTTATTTGAATATGATGGCAAAGAAGATAGAAGCTATAAAAAAAAAACTAAAATGAAACTAAAACGAAGCATTTAGAAAATAATGAAAACTAATAAAAACTAGCAAACCTGCTCTAAAAAGTAATTAAAACTAACTGAATTAGAGAAAAAAAAAAGTCAAAATTAAATGAAACTAAACAATAATGAAAAATCCAAAACTATTATAACCTTGTTAGGGACAGTGCATATTAATGAACATCTACAATTGCAGTTGTAAATATGCCAGATTGTAGCAACAGTACTAATTATTACCTCCGCCAAGGAGGTTATGTTTTTGCCAGGGTTTGTTTGTTTGTCTGTCTGTTTGTTTGTTTGTTTGTTTGTTTGTTTGTTTGTCTGTCCGTTAGTGTGCAACATAACTCAAAAAGTTATGGACAGATTTTGATGAAATTTTCAGGGTTTGTTGGAAATGGGATGAGGAAGAAATGATTAAATTTTGGTGGTGATCGGGGGTGGGGGGGCCCACGGGGGGGGCACTGATCAGCCTTGGCGGAGGTCTGCGCTCTCCGAGTGCTTCTAGTTTCCATCTGTAGTCCCTAGGCAGGCAACAAGAAAGACGACTGACAAAAGGCAAAACATCATAAAAACACAAAACAACACAGTGAGGACAATCTACTGATGGACGTGGCCCAAATCTGATTTTTTTGCCTGTATGTGACCTGTATCTGATCTGTTAAAGACAGTTTGAACAGCACTAATCTGTTTTGTTTGTTTGTTTGTTTGTTTGTTTGTTTGTTTATTTGTTTGTTTTCAAATCTGACCCAGGCCACTTTCATATGTGGTCCTAAATCTGATACATATCTGATATTTACCTCTGCCAAGGAGGTTGTGTTTTTGCCAGGGTTTGTTTGTTTGTCTGTCTGTTTGTCTGTCCGTTAGTGTGCAACATAACTCAAAAAGTTATGGACAGATTTTGATGAAATTTTCAGGGTTTGTTGGAAATGGGATAAGGAAGAAATGATTAAATTTTGGTGGTGATTAGGGGTGGGGGGGCCCACGGGGGGGTGCAGACCAGAAAATTTCATCAAAGTCTGTCCATAACTTTTGAGTTATGTTGCACACTAACGGACAGACAAACAAACAGACAGATAAACAAACCCTGGCAAAAACATAACCTCCTTGGTGTGGGGGGGCCCACGAGGGGGGGGCCACTGATCAGCCTTGGCGGAGGTCTGCGCTCTCCGAGTGCTTTTCTAGTTTGCAATGCGACTTCAGTCTGAACGGCCAGGTCACACTTATCCATCGTTCTATGCACAGCTCCACTACTTCCTGAACTTCAGGTGTCTCCTTTATTTCCTGTCTCTCATTATTGGACACACTGATTAATCCAGGTGTGCCTAATTAATCAGTAGTCACAATAAGAAGTAGCAGACACACCTGGATTAATCAGTGTGTCCAGTAATGAAAGAAAGGAAATAAAGGAGCCACCTGAAGTTCAGGAAGAAGTGGAGCTGTGCACAGAGTCCATTCTGCGTCCCAGGAGTGTTATTTCTGTACACAGAGTGTGTGTCTGCGTGGTCACATATTACATCAGGACCTCTTTTGTGCATGTGGGTCACTTCAGGGTCGCATACAGTCCATACTCAAAACTGACAGAAGTCGCATTTAATGTGGAATATGAACGAGCACACAAAAAAATTGGATTTCACCAAAAAATCTGAATTGTGCATTAAGGCCTGCTGTCTGAATGTAGCCAGTTCACCCCTTGGCCCCTCCCCCTTGGCCCTTGCACTTGGCACTACCCCTTGAAACGGAGCTGCAAAGGTTAGGGGTTGAAACATTCTCCTATGAAATGATCCAACCCTTGCAGACCTGTTACGTCAGTGGTTCCCAACCTTTTTTGACTCGTGACCCCATTTTAACATCACAATTTCTGGCGGCCCCAAAATTGAGACCTTTTGTTTTTAGTTTTTTTTTTTTTTTTGCTAAAATTAATTTGTTTTGGATCATGTAATAGTTTGCTATGCTATGTTGCAAATAAATGTTAATTATAGACAACATTAGTCTATATAATGTGTATTATTATGGATGGAGGCAGAAAAGCCAGGTGTAGATTACTGCACAAAGGGAGACTTTGATTTTCCTTGGTCAGGATATGTACAGTCAGTCCATCTTGGATTTACAAGGCTGACAATTAATACTGAACAAACAAGAACTCAAACTATGAATTATGAATGAGCTGCAGCATCTGAAACCAACCACAGTGAACATTTGACAGATAAACAGAACCACAGTGCTGCAGTTTCAGACTCACAGTTTGTAACGTCTTATATGTATTGGGATTGTGTTTCAAGTCACCATATATTTTTTATTAGTAATTTTTTATTTTTTTTTTTAAATCAATTACTAGAAATTTCAGGCGACCCCATTTGAATTCCAGGTGACCCCATATGAGGTCCCGACCCCAAGGTTGAAAAACACTGCGTCAGCAGTCATCAATGCCTATAAACAGATATGCCAAAGAGATACGACAGCTTTGTTTTCAAAAGTATTCACCATGTCTTGAGCAGCTGTAACCGTCTCTGTTCCATGGGCTTTGGTCATCTATTTACACCCATCAACTAAAAACTGTAGAAATGCGATCTATAACATGTTGAAACGACATTAAACAGTTGATCAAATGATTAAGTAGTTTACGAAGAAAATTCGTACATTTGTGTGTTTTTTTCACCACACTGCTACACTTTTTGGCTGTGTTTATCTCCATCTTGCTGTTGATTTCAACAGAATTATGTGAAATTTCTCCTACCCCTTTGTTCGTAGTGTGGTCCTGCATAATCTCCATTTCGAAGACTTTACAGTCCTCCACCTTAGCCCTTCCCCTGCGTTTAATCGAGATTCAGGACAACACTACCTCTTCATGTGTACCCGCAAAACAGAGGGGTAGGGGTAAGGGGGAGGGGCCAAAGGGTGAATTGGAATTAGGGATACAAATTATTGATTAATCCATTAATCATTAGTTGGTTGACCTTATCGATTGGTTAAGAATTAATTGATAAGCGGCAATTTTCCTGAGAACCTGAATTTCTTTTTCAATACGGTCTAGAAGAATAAAAGCTAAATATTGTTTATACACTTCATGACAAAAGCATGTCACATTCCTTAATGACTGATTTATTGTACCATTGGATACAGTCAGTGTTTCCTGTGGAATTCATCTGTTGATGTGGCGGTGTGTAACGGGGGGGTGCATGCGCATGTGTTTCGCTGGTGGGTGGGTGGGTGCACGCGCATGCGTTTCGTCGTGGGGGAGGGTACTCACACGCTCGCAGTACGGCTGGGGGATGCGTGCGTGTTGGTTGGTAGCCGCACGTGTGCATGCGTCACTTTACGTGCTACTACTAATACTATGGGGGTACGGGGTGGTGCAGTCCGTGCCCCCACAGAAGTGAAAGTGAAATTTTTTACTCATTTATCTTTTCTCCACCTCCTGAAGCTTTGCAAATGCTCAACATACCTGTGGCCCAAATCAGGATCCTGGAGGATGTTTTCAACTTCTGTCTCACTGACCGTGGACTAGACCAACCTCCAGGGAAAACACTCCGATACCGACCCCGCATTTGTGCGTGTATTTAGTCAGGGGGGCACCACTCCCACAGACAGACGGGCCAGTCTGTGTTTGGTCCACCATGTCCATAAAGACGTTCTAACACGTCAATGCCATGATCCAGTTCGATGACCGGCTATCCCAGCCGCGGCATCGCAGCACAGACAAAGCGGCAGCCTTGGACAGGTGTGGACAGGTAGACAAGGGCAATGAACTAACAATTAATAATTTAATCGAGCAAATTCTTATGGACAATTCATCGTTATTCGATTAATTGTTTACATCCCTAATTGGGATTGAGCCTTAGTTTTCTTAGTTTTCCCTTAAGTTTGAGAACTGGATCTTACTTCTCCACCCGCCCTTCAGACATTTATTTCATTATTTATTCTTATTTCTGCCGTTGTGACCAGAATCGACATCCCAGGCTCCTGAGAGGATCAGTGAAACATTGTTAAATAACCTTTCCTCGGAGTTTCCCTCGGAATCTCATTCCAGTACTTTTGAGGCCTTTTTGTAATTGGTGTTATTTCAGTATTCAGGTAGGTCGAGATATTTATCCATTTATCTGCCTTTCCATCCATTAATCTGTCCAGCTAATTCAATCGGGCGTTTCCCCTGACATGGGCGATGGTTGGAGGTGTGAAAAGACTCTGAATCTCAGTAGCCAATTACCGGCAGACAGCGGAATTATCACGGTTAGTTTCCTGCGAATGGCGGAGGCTGACGGCGGCCAAAGAAAACACAGCAGAGATTATCCTGTCAAGGCCGGTCCGCAGCCCCCACCCCCCAGCCCT
Source organism: Sphaeramia orbicularis (assembly GCF_902148855.1). Taxonomy (NCBI): domain Eukaryota; kingdom Metazoa; phylum Chordata; class Actinopteri; order Kurtiformes; family Apogonidae; genus Sphaeramia; species Sphaeramia orbicularis. The sequence continues at coordinate 12,548,805 of NC_043978.1, read as the reverse complement.
CCACCCTCAGCACCGTCCTATCGTTCCATTCCAGGACGGACCACATGCTTTTCCCCATTAGCGTCTCCTCACTGCTCCTGAAAATAGAAAGGAGGAGACGGCGTATTTTACCCAAACTGACACCCGTCAGCTCAGGATGAGCTCCTGGAAAACAGCTTTAATTGCCGGCGCCGCTGCCGCTGGAATGACAGAGGAAGTGAAGGTGTGAACGTCCTCTGCTTATATGGAAAACTGTGCAGCTGGAAGTGAAGGAGGAGGAAGCAGCAGCGATTGAAGCTCATTTAGTCCCAGATCAGTGCTTTTTAGTGTCAGTCAGTGTGGAGAAGTTTGTGTTTCTGCTTGTTTGTGTGAATCAACAGCCTGACAGACTTTACTTTCAGTTTTATGTTTCAAACGGATTTAAGTTTCTTATTTTTTCTAAGTTTAGGACAAATTATTAAGGGAAACCTTTTCAGATCAGATTTTACTCCAAAAAGTAATAATTATAATAAGTGTATTATAATTCTATCATCCATCTATCATGTCTGTCCATCTGTCCATCCATTCATCCATCCGTTCATCGGTTCATCCATCCATGCTGCCATCCATTTATCCATCATCTTCTATTTGTTCATCCATTCATCCACCCATTCATCCATCATCTGTCCATCCATCATCCATCCATCCATCCATCCATCGTCTGTCCATCCATCCATCCATCCATCCATCATCATCTGTCCTTCCATACATTCATCCATCCATCCATCCATTCATCCATCCATTGTCTGTCCATCCATCCATCATCATCTGTCCTTCCATCCATCCATCCATCCATCCATCCATCCATTGTCTATCCATCCATCCATCCATTGTCTATCCATCCATCCATCCCAGTTCCATTGTAGTGAACCATTTCACCATTTGTTATAAATATAACATACAGACGTGGTTTTCTTGTTTGTACATGTCAGGCCAAATCTAATAAAAGACACAGAAAATGTTTGCTTTACAAACTGAATAAAGAAATAAGCTATATTTAAATGAGAAACGACAACAAAAAACTATTTTCTCACTAATAACACATAAGTGAAGAACATCTGACAATGAAAAATAATCCTGAAATAATGAAAACTCCAAAAATATACTATCAGAAGGTCACAGACTGAATTTCTGCTTAAAATAAGAGGTGGATTAATCTGTTTAACCCTGACCATATTTTCAGGGGAAAAACACCTAAAAACACATACCCAAAGTAAATGAAGAATTACTTCACACTAATAAGGTTCATATGGATGTTCTTGGTGTCTATGGACATTTAGAGACCTCACAGAATCTATTCCCATTGTCTAAAATATTGTATCTATTACTACGCCTGAGTAAACTGTAACAAACTCAAAGAGAAATTAGAATTTTTTCATCCTCACCTGTTTTTTTTTTTTCGGCTGGATTGACGATGATATGCATAAATTAATTGTTTGTGTCGGAGATTTTTAATAGCGTATATTTCACCCTACAAAGATTAAAACTCATGTTTGAACATTAAAGTTTGCACTAAAATACACTTTCCATGTACTTTTATTAACATTAGGGTCTAAACTTTGAGCAAAAGTAAAAAAAAAACATCCATTGTCCTGATTTATTATATTTTTATAGTAGATGAATATTAATATAATTTTTTTCGGCCCACGGGCGGGCTGATACAGCTAAAGGGTAAGTATTTTCTAAACACTGAGTTAAAAATGCTCTTAACTCAGAGGGTAGGAAACAAGAAAAGTAAATTAAGCTAAAGATGAAATAAAAAGACAAACACAGCAAAAAATGTCAATAAATAAAAGCAAATGCAAGAATAAAACCGACAAAAACAATCAACAATATAGGAAAAGATGACCTCATATAACAGAAGGCCATTGTAATAACTGTTTTTGCCAAAGAATAAAAACTTTAGAATCAAATTGATATGAAGTATTGTGCAGTTTGGCAAATTTCAACTGCAGGTGTCAAACTTCTCTCAAAAACTTTTCCTCACATAATGTAGATCTAGTCAGTATTCGTCCCGTGTTCAGATGCAGCTCATTATTACTAGAGGACAGTTGACCAAAACGCTGTAAAAGGAGACTCTACAGTATAATCCAGCCTGAACTCAGAGGTCAGGTTATAATTTTTAAGGTGTTGGAACAGATGTGAAGGGGATACTGAGTGTCTCCTGAAACACTGAAGTGTAATGGTTTAATTCAGACACTTTAAACCCCTCAGTGTTGTTTCGCTAACAGGAATCGACTGAAAAAACATGTTATAGATTAGAGAGTAAACCACTGGTGGGATGAAACTAAGAACTTAATGAAGTATGGATCTGATCTACTGAGTTTCTTCCATTATCTGCAGCTTCATGCTTCTACTGCAGTACACCTCCGAGGTAAATATTCAACTTTTTACTGCACTGCATTAGTCTGACATCTTAAATTCCTTTCCTCTCCAATAAAAATAAAGTATTTCCAGTTTTTTTAGTGTTTCCTCCTGGTCATTGGCTAATTTTATACCACTATAAAACACAAAATAGAATAGAATATGGCGCATTGCTGTGGATTAAACCACTAACAGTTGATCAAATGAAGCTCTCTGATGTAATTTCACTACAAAGATGCTACTGATAACAAATCTAATAGGGATTATTGATTCCTGGGATTAGATTCATAATATAACTTTTCCAAAAATGTAAATAACCTCATTCTGCATATCTATGGCAAGGCTCCCGTACACAATTAAAGGGAAAACTCATATCTTCCACATGATATGGAATTCATTTCCCAAGGCCTGATATCTCATCATCATAACTCTTTTTTTTTTTGGATTATTGTTGTTAAATGATGTTTGATTATCTATCAGACATACAAAAATGGATGTTGACAAGTATTCAAGTCCCTATTAGTTACATTGTCAATTATTACTTTGTCATGTACTTTCATTGCTGTTTCAAAATTCACAGGTAGTCTGGGGCAAGGTTATTATTGTTAACGAAAACTAACGAAATGATGAAAATTAAAATTGTGAAAACATTTTTGTTAACTGAAATAAATAAAAACTATAAATAAAAGAAAAAAATGATAACTAACTGAAACTGTATTGTGTATTTACAAAACTAACTAAAACGGATAAAAATTATGGATAAAATTCCCTTTGTTTTCGTCTTTGTCAGTGTCGGATTGATATGAAATCGATTTATTTCCCTCAAGCAGTTTTAGCTGCTGGCACCGTATGATATTTAACTTCACTTATCGTTTTGAGTCATCTTTTCGTCCCCACTCTACCTGGAAACATGGAGACTAAAGGTGGGCGAAAACAGCAGAGTCCTGTCTGGGATTTATTTGAATACGACGGAGAAGAAAAGATATACAGTAAACAAGAAAAGCACTCGGAGAGCACAGACCTCCGCCAAGACAGATCTGCCCCCCCGAACACCGCCAAAATTTTATCATTTCTTCCTTGTGCCAGGGTCAACATTTTCTGAAAATTTCATGAAAATCTGTCCATAACTTTTTGAGTTATCTTGCTAACAAACAAACAAACATGCACACACCCAAACACACAAAGTAAAGTGATCACAATACCTCCTGGCAGAGGTAAAAAACTAAAACTAAACTAAAACTAAGCATTTAGAAAATAACAAAAACAAAAAATCGAATTAGAAATCAATTTATTTCCCTCAAGCAATTTTAGCTGCTGGCACCGTATGATATTTAACGGTCCATCACTTCTCATCACTTGTCGTTTAGAGTCTGCTTTTCATCCCCACTCTACCTGGAAACATGGAGACTAAAGGTGGGCGAAAACAGCAGAGTCCTGTCTGGGATTTATTTGAATACAACGGACAAGAAGATAAAAGATATTTTTAAAAAAACTAAACTAAAACAAACCATTTAGAAAATAACGAAAACTAATAAAAAACTAGCAAACCTGCTCTAAAAACTAATTAAAACTAACTGAATTAGAGAAAAAAAAAAGTCAAAACTAAGTAAAACTAAACTATAATGAAAAATCCAAAACTATTATAACCTTGGTCTGGGGGGGGGGGGGGGGGGGGGGCGGTGCTTGTGGTTCTGGGGGCTTATGCTCAGGGGAGACCCATACAATGCTACTAATTCATGTCAGAAAAGATATGTAATATGTTAACAATTTAATAAAGATATGTCTTTAAAAAAAAACGTCATTTCATCAGGCCACAACCTCTGTAATGTATAATCCCCATTTTAACCCTTTCATGCACGAATTATGAGAACCTTAATCAAGATTTTTTTCCTGAGTGTTTTTATTCCTCTTCAGGCATGAAAAAAACAATGTGATTGAAAATTTTCTTATGAAAAATAAATAAAATAATTTTTTTAAAAAAGTAATAATAAAAAAAAGCACTAAAAACAATAGTAATAATAACAATCAAAAAAATTCTTATGAACTTTTTTTCATGAAGTTGCAAAAATGCCCGCTCAGCTGGACACCATGCGTTTCATTTTTGAAGCAAAGAAACATGTATTTACTGATAAAATGTGTGAAAACTATAACTATTACGCTCAGGGGAGGTCTACGCAATGTTACCAATTCATGTCAGAAAACATATGTAATGTGTTAACAATTTAATAAAGATATGGGTTAAAAAAAAAAAGCAATTTAATGAGGCCACAACCTCTGTAATGTATAATCCCCATTTTAACCCTTTCATGCACGAATTATGAGAACCTTAATCAAGATTTTTTTCCTGAGTGTTTTTATTCCTCTTCAGGCATGAAAAAAACAATGTGATTGAAAATTTTCTTATGAAAAATAAATAAAATAATTTTCTTAAAAAAGGAATAAAAAAAAAAAAAAAAAAAAGCACTAAAAAATAGTAATAATAACAATCAAAAAAATTCTTATGAACTTTTTTTCATGAAGTTGCAAAAATGTCCACTCAGCTGGACACCATGCGTTTCATTTTTGAAGCAAAGAAACATGTATTTACTGATAAAATACATGTACTGTATTAGCTGCTGCCTATCCAGAGCCCACCGGATCCTCTCTGACCCCACTCACCCCCAGCATAGACTGTTCTCCCGCCTGGCGTCTGGCAGAAGGTTCCGCAGCATCCGCTGCAGAACAGCCAGATTCAGAAACAGTTACTTCCCCCTGGCCATCAGACTACTAAATACCAAATAACACCCGCCCCCCCCCCGCCCACACATCCACCTACCTCACAGACAATATCAGAATATCCTTTCTGATGGACAACTTTACCTCAGTGCACCTTTTCTATATGGACATTATTTCTGTGCAATATAAAAATATGCGCCATAACTACCTCCTGTTTGTGCAATAGCCCCCCCAGCTGCTACAATGTTTCTGTTCTGTTTACACAAATTATACTGGTTATTCCGTTTTGCACTATTTTATTTTATTCTGCTGTTTACATTCTGTTTATCTATTTATTCCTTATTGCACTCATTTATTGCACTCATCTATTGCACTCATTTATTTTTAGCTTGTTTTTAAAGTTATATAGACCATATTTTAATTCTGTGGATTCCGGAAGCCAAGCAACGGCATTTCGTTGCCAAAATCTCACTGCTGTGTTTTTTTTGTGCAATGACAATAAAGGAAGTCTAAGTCTAAGTCTAAAATGTGTGAAAACTATAACTATTACACTCAGGGGAGGTCTACGCAGTGTTACCAATTCATGTCAGAAAACATATGTAATGTGTTAAAACTTTAATAAAGATACGTGCAAAAAACAAAACAACAAAATCCATGAATATACAAGAGAAGAGCCGTAGAATAGCTGTCCACTGTAGTGACCAGCATGCATGAAAGGGTTAATCAATAAAATGATTATCAGTAATACTGTGACGCTGAATAACCCAAAGTTCACCCCCGAGTGCCAAGGTGAATTCTTCAGAATAAATACTTCATTTTGACTCTCAAACCAGGCAACCGTCATAAGTATTCCAGACTCATACAACACTCAAGCAAAACAAGTCAATAGAGCAGTGGCCCACTTTATCAGCCCCAAACTGAAAGTCCTCAGTCTTCTACAGGAAGGACAAATCCAAAGGGACGACCTGAGACACAAAGTACTCCGTCTTCTTCTGTGTTCACTAGAAAAACCTGCACAATACTTGACAGTACAGCAGAGTCTGAATAAGAACACAAAAATGAGTCTAGATCTATGTGTTTGTTTATTTCTGTTGAATATAACATTAAAACCAAACAATGAAAAGACTTATATAACAAGAAAGGAAAAAATTCGAAAAGCAATGGGATAGAGTTTAATTTATAATCACCCCCACCCACCCCATCCTTCTACCAACCCTAAATTCATGTCAGACCCCATAAGTAACTCAAAAATCCTACACTTATCAGGCTAAATTCTGACTGAGCACAAAAAACCAAAATGCTGTACATATCAAAAATAGACTACATCCACTTCACAACAGCATTTCACACCAAAATAAACTCTGTCCCTTTCTCAGCAGCAATAATACCCATATCAAAACAAAAACAAATTCTGTCCATTTTATAACAATAGTATATCAAAAACAAAAATAAACTGTTCATTTCATACATTAATAAACATATCAAAAACAAAAATAAACTCTGTCCATTTCATAACAATAATACACATATCAAAAACAAAAATAAACTCTGTCCATTTCATAACAATAATACACATATTAAAAACAAAAATAACCTGTCAATTTCATACAATACACATATCAAAAACAAGAATAAACTCTTCCCATTTTATACAATAATACACATATCAAAACAAAAATAAACTCTGTCCATTTTATACAATAATACACATATGAAAAAAAAAAACTGTTGATTTCATAACAATAATACACATATCAAAAACTAAAATAAACTCTGCCCATTTCATAACAATGACACACATATCAAAAACAAAAATTAACTCTGTCCATTTTATAACAATAGTACACATATCAAAAACAAAAATAAACTGTTCATTTCATAACAATAATACACATATCATAAACAAAAATAAACTGTCAATTTCATAACAATAACACACATATTAAAAACAAAAATAAACTCTGTCCATTTCATACAATAATACTCATATCAAAAACAAAAATAAACTCTGTCCATTTTATACAATAATACACATATCATAAACAAAAATAAACTGTCAATTTCATAACAATAATACACATATTAAAAACAAAAAATAAACTCTGTCCATTTCATACAATAATACTTATATCAAAAAAGAATAAACTCTATCCCTTTCTTAGCAGTAATAATACATATGTCCAAAACAAGAATAAACTCTGTCCATTTCATGCAAAAATACACATATCAAAAACAAAAATAAACTCTGTCCATTTTATAACAATAATACATATATCACCAAAAAAATAAACTCTGTCCATTTCCTACAATAATATTCATATCAAAACAAAAATAAACTCTATCCCTTTCTTAGCAGTAATAATACATATGTCCAAAACAAGAATAAACTCTGTCCATTTCATGCAATAATACACATATCAAAAACAAAAATAAACTCTGTCCATTTCTTAGCAGTAATATACATATCAAAATTAAACTCTATCCATTTCATTACAATAATACACACATCAAACACAAAAATAAACTCTGTCCATTTCATAGCAATGATACACACATATTTAAAAAAACAAAAAGGGAGATGCACGGGCTGTGATGTGTCCAAATTTTACTGAAGACATGGTCAAAACTAATAGTGAAGTTCGTTTTAAAGCTTTAAAAACATTAATATTGTCCATTGAAAGTTGAAGTTATTAAAAACTGGAAAACTGGCTTTGGTACCAAATATTCTTCACAACCATGAGACTTGTTTTTCTCCAGACGAGCACCTTGAAATGGTACCTCCTCTCCGTTCAGCCGTAGACAATATCAGTAGAATGACTCCAGCCCAGTGCTTGTATAACCTTTAATTATCGTGTGGAAGCTCGGTTTGGATGTTTGAAGCGTTGGTGTGAAATTGGAAAATTAGACTGTTAATGGTCTGAAAGTCTGTCCCCTGTGGACTGAACCTCTTTTGATTTCAGATTCAATATGACCATTGAAGAACTATAAAATTATCACTGAAATGTGGAGGAGAATAGAGCTCTTCTGTCTGTTGGAGCCTGTAAATATAAGCTTTATTGTCATTGATTGATCTTCTCACTCAGTCTCTGGATGATGCAGTTACAGCCTCATCTTTTACAAAGAAAAAGAGCAGAAATATTGTGAGTTCAGACTAAAAACTGTACAAAAGATGTTTATGTATTAGCCTGGTCCGTCCATGACAGAAATCTGGGTTAAATACATTAGCATTTATCAGATTTCAGTCGACTATCTGTGAAACCTGCGATTATTACCACCTGCTCCATATAGTGTAGGTTCACAGTATGTTACCAAGACAACCCTGATCCAAGGCCTGGAATCCACCAGACCTTTGAAGGTGTGCAGATCCTTTAAGTCCTGTTAGTACATGTTACAACCCAGCTCTGCTAGGGGTTAGAGCGAGTGGAGGCAGTGACGAAAGAAACCGGGCGGTAGCAGATGTAAGGTGCAATTGCTTTTATTTTGTAGCACTCAGTTGAATAAGCAAAAACTAAACACTGAACAGAAAGAGGGCCGAGCAGGTACTGCCAAATTAAATCAAAACTACAGGGGTTGGACAAAATAATGGAAACACCTTCACCTCAAGATGATAATGCCCCAATCCATACAGCTAGAATTGTTAAAGAATGTGTTATGGAAATGTTCAACTGATAACCCACACACAAAGAGGAGGAGAGAAAATTAGAGTTAAAATAAATAAATGCATTTATTGAGAAGTCAATCACAGAGAAACTCTGTAAGTGAAGTCTGATTAAACAAGAGAAAACTAAAGATTATATAGAACCAAATCCAACCCCCTCAAACTATGATGTCATTCCTTACGTACATCGTACCACTCCCTACTACTGCTTCTCTGCTCCGTGAAGAGGTCATGATGACCTCTTCACTCTAACCTTGCTTGGATCCTATCTGGAGTGCAGGCGCCATCCTCTATCTACACATTCAGACATTTAGGTGTTTGGGTTTTAACTCAAGGCAAGAACTCCGTTCCTGGGTTGGGGGTGTTACAGAGTGGTAAACATCACAGATAATGAATAATGACTCAGCATTAAAAGAAGATGTACTAACAGTATAAAATATAAAGAATATAAAATATAAAAAGTAAATTTTTCCACCACAAATGGCATGAGGAACATTCTAATGAAGTTGAGCATCTCGTATGGCCGGCACAGTCCCCAGACCTCAACATTACTGAGCATTTATGGTCAGTTTTAGAGATTCAAGTAAGACGTCGATTTCCACCGCCATCGTCTCTAAAAGAGTTGGAGGGTATTCTAACTGAAGAATGGCTTAAAATTCCTTTGGAAACAATTCACAAGTTGTATGAATCAATACCTCGGAGAATTGAGGCTGTAATTGCCGCAAAAGGCGGACCTACACCATATTAAATTATATTTTGTTGATTTTTTAAGGTGTTTCCATTATTTTGTCCAACCCCTGTAGAAAAGCACTCAGAGAGCGCAGCAGATCACCCCACCCCACCCCAACCCCCCCGATCACCACCAAAATTTTATCATTTGTTCCTTGTGCCAGTATCAACATTTCCTGAAAATTTCATCCAAATCCATCCATAACTTTTTGAGTTATGTACCAGTACTTATATAGTCTTCTTGGGTGTTCCTGAACTGTTTGGGTCAGTACTTATATTTTGTTGGTTGATTACCTCCGCCAAGGAGGTTATGTTTTTGCCAGGGTTTGTTTGATTGTCTGTTTGTCTGTCAGTTAGTGTGCAACATAACTCAAAAAGTTATGGACAGATTTTGATGAAATTTTCAGGGTTTGTTGGAAATGGGATAAGGAAGAAATCATTAACTTTTGGGGGTGATCCGGAAGAAATCCTGGATTCTGGATCACTTTGAAATTTTCATTAACATTGTGGTAAATGGGGCCAAAATTTTCGTTTCCCAATATCTCGCTTAATTATTGACCAAAACTCATGAAATTTCACTCAGGAATTGACAATGGGGTCCTCTATCACATTCCAAAGGCTGATCCGGATCTGATCCAGAAGGCGGATTTTATCTCAATTTATATAAAAAAATGGGGGTGCCCTTACTTTTTGGCCTACTGTGCCTTTAATATTAAAGGTAGAAATTTCTGACAAGCGCCATCGTGTAGCTCAGTCAGTTCCTCATCGGGAGTATGCCACCGGATTTCATGTAGCTTTAATACTTAAGGAGCTAGATCCATAAGAAAACCGCCATTACGAGAAATGTGATTTTCATGAATAACTACTGAACTAATAAGGATATAATTATGAATCCAGTTGCTAATGGTATGTTTTCATGGTCAAGGAATCTTAAAATATAGGTAAAATAAATATGGGACAAATATTTATGGTGGAAATCACAATATGGGGGAATTGTGCAAATCTCATGCAATTTGACTCAGGGATTTACAATGGGGTGTTCTATCAAATGGCAAAGACTGATCCAGATCTGATCCAGATTGCGGATTTTATTTTGCTTGAATTAAGCAACAAAATCTTGAATTAACCAAAATAATCTTCCAATGGAACAAGTGAAAATTATCTTGGTAAGATTTTTACCTCCGCCAAGGAGGTTATGTTTTTGCCAGGGTTTGTTTGTTGGTTAGTTGGCAATGTAACTGAAAAAGTTATGGACGGATTTTGATGACATTTTCAGGAAATGTCCGAAATGGGACGAATAACAAATGATTAGATTTTGGGACAGATCTGGATCATTGTCTGGAACCAGGAATTTTTAAAAGGATTCTTTATCATTGGGAGATAGGGATATTTTCAACATATGTATGTGTAACTCCACAATGAATGGTCAGAGTGCTTGGTAAAAAAAAAATACAAAATAAGTTCCCAACAGGTTCTACAAGATATTAAAGATGGATTCATCATGTGTAGCAAAAGTGATATAGTAGTTTATCTGTTAGCAAGATAACTCAAAACATTATGGATGGAGTTGGAAATTCAGGAAATGTTGATACTGGCACAAGGAACAAATGATTAAATTTTGGTGGTGATTTGGGGGGGGGCTGATCTGCCTTGGCGGAGGTCTGCGCTCTCTGAGTGCTTTTCTAGTTTTTGTTTTGATTTTACTGTCTACGTGTACGAAATAAAGATTTCAATCAGTCAAGTTGCTAACAGACAAACAGACAGACAAACCCAGATGAAAACATAACCTCCGCTGTTCCTTGGCAGAGGTAACAACAGAGACAGACATACTCCCTCGTGCATATTTTCCACTTAAACAAGTTCTCTCGTAACACTGTTTTTGCAAATGCACTGTTGCAACATCCAAGAACTAGCCTAACAGCTACAATGATTCCTACCGTTTTTTCAGAAAGATAGCTGATGGAGCTGAACCTGAAAATGTAAAGACTTGGCTTTTCTAACACTGGCACTAATGAAGTATGGAGGTACAGCAGGTCAGGGAGTGCATGAGGGAGCGAACACTGAGTCCTTCTGCAGATGGTTCCTTGGTGCAGATGTTACTGTTATACCTTAAGAGGTCTTATAGAGTCCTAGCCTCAGGTAAGAGCCACCTGACACCTACTTGAAACCTCCTCAGGTGCAAACTGCAGGTCTTGTTGGGTGTTCCTGGACTGTTTTGGTCAGTACCTTGCAAAAGTAGTGTAAGGATGGAAAACCAGATCTCAGTCCAAGTGAGCACTTGTGGGATGTGCTGGGCAAAGTCCATGCCCTCCCATGTTGCAACTCCCAAGACTTGAAGGATCTGCTGATGAGGTCTTGGTGCAGATATTACAGTATACCCTCAGAGGTCTCATATACTGCTTTGAGTCAAACATGATTCTGGTTCTGGTTCTGGCTCTGGCTCCTTCCTTGAGTCTCAGAACTGTGGTGCTCTCTGATGAACCAGCCCATGTTCACACCAAGGTTATAATAGTTTTGGATTTTTCATGATAGTTAAGTTTTATTTAGTTTTTTTTTTTTTTTTTCTCTCTAATTCAGTTAGCTTGAATTAGTCTTTAAGAGCAGGTTTGCTAGTTTTTATTAGTTTTTGTTATTTTCTAAATGCTTAGTTTTAGTTTAGTTTTAGGTTTTTTTTATGTTTTTTATCTTCTTCGCCGTCATACTCAAATAAATCCCAGACAGGACTCTGCTGCTTTCTCCCAACTATAGTCTCCATGTTTCCAGGTACAGTGGGGACCAGAAGACGACTGGAAACTACATGTGATAAGAAGTGACGGACCGTTAAATTTAATACGGTGCCAGCAGCTAAAATTGCTTGAGTGAAATAAATTGATTTCATATCAATCCGACATTGACAAAGACAAAAACGAAAGGAATTTTATCTATAATTTTTATATGTTTTAGTTAGTTTTGTAAGCACACAATACAGTTTCAGTTACCTTTTTTTTTTTTTTTAATTCTAGTTTTTATTTATTTCAGTTAACAAAAATGTTTTTACAATTCTAGTTTTTGTCATTTCGTTAGTTTTCGTTAATGATAATAACCTTGGTTCTACTGTCCACATGCCATTTATGACGAGAGTCTGTACGTAACTCAAAAGTAATACAGGAGTCATGTAACGCATTACAATTCTGAGGCAGAAATATTGTAGGGCACAGGTGTCAAATATGCGGCCCGAGGGCGAAATCTGGCCCGCCAAAGGTTCCATTCCGGCCCGCAGGATGAAAGTGCAAAAATGAACCTGAACAGTTAAGGTTGTCCAAATCCTTTTGGTTCAGGTTCCACATACAGACCAATGTGACCTACAGTAAAAATAACAACACAATAACCCATAAATAATGACAACGACAAATTTTCTTTGTGAAAAATTTAAGTGAAAAAGAAAAAAAACATTACACTGTGAAAATATTTACATTTACAAAACTATTCTTTCACAATAAAATGCAAATAAATACATAAATAAAAACACAGATGAACAACCTGAAATGTGCAATTTGAACAATTTTCTGCCTGTTACTAAATGTTTTGTGCATTTATGGATCCACTGTGATCTGTAGTTATGTTAATAATAAGAGATGGAATATTGTAGAAATTGTTCAAATTTTAGTTCCAAACTCCAAAAATTTAACAATATTCTGCCTGTTACCAAATGTTTGTGTAACATTGTGTGTAATGTACATGTATAAATAATAAGTCGAGGCATAATATTGTTAAAATTGCACTAATTTTTCAAATGAAATTTCTGTTTTTTCCAGTTATTCACTTCTTTTTTTGTAAAATGTAAATATTTTCATAATGTAATTGGGATTTTTTTGTACTAAAACAAAACGGAAAAACTTGGATTTGTCATTATTTATAGGTTATAAAGTCATTATTTTACTGGTCTGGCCCACTTGAGATCAAACTGGGCTAAATATGGCCCCTGAACCAAAATGAGTTTGACAGCCCTGTTGTAGGGTAAGGAATTACTTTTAAATATCAGTGTCACAACCCGGCTCTGAGGTTGTGACAAAAATGGAGACGGAGGAGGTGGTAAAAATGTAACAAAGGTTTATTAACTCAAACTAACAACCAAAACCAATGTATTGCAACACAAAACGCCAGTCGAGAGGAGTATGAGGACCAGGGCAGGGCAGACCAGGCGGCGAACAGAACCAAGACCAGACCAGATCAGAGCCGAGCAGATCGAGAGAGCGACTGATCATCCACGTCGAGCTGCTTAAACAGGCCCGTCCCAGGTGTAGCCAATCAAGACCTCTCCACCTGTAAAAGAAATTGACAGTGCCCCTAGTGCCCAGAAAGGTACGGGGCCGTCACAATCAGTAACAAGTAATCTGTAGTGGATTAATAATAATAATAATAATAATAATGGATTGGATTTATATAGCGCTTTTCTAGACACCCAAAGCGCTTTACATTATTAACCCATTATTCATTCGCTCTCACATTCTCCCTCTGGTGGTGGTAAACTACAGGGTGGGGAAGCAAAATTTACAATATTTTGAGGCAGGGATTGAAAGACAGTGTATGACCAATTAGTTCATTGAAAGTCATGAGAATTTATTTGCCACAAGAAAATTGACATAATAGAAAATGTTTTTATTCTATGTGTCCTCCTTCTTTCTCAATAACTGCCTTCACACGCTTCCTGAAACTTGCGCAAGTGTTCCTCAAATATTCGGGTGACAACTTCTCCCATTCTTCTTTAATAGTATCTTTAAGAAAGTCCACATTGCTGTGTGATGTTCTATTGGTAGCATGTTCTAAAACGCCCCAAATAGCAGAATCCAGAGGGTTTAGATCTGGGCTAGAAGGCGGTCATAAACATGATTCCCAAAAATTGCTAAAGTTGGATTTGTTGCTGTTGTCAATAAGTGTTTTGGTGTTCTTGTGTAAGACTTTAACTTCAAATCATATTTTACTGCATTTCTAACGGTCTTGTTGTCTACCTCAAGTTCAATTGCCATTTTTCTCATGGATTTGGTTGGATCCTTTAGGATTTGGGATTTGAGAGCTTTAATAAAAGCTTTGGTACGTTTTTTGTTGCTTCCTCCACTTCCAGACTTTCTCGTAATAGTTTTGCTCATAGTCATTCTCTTCTTTACATTATAAACAGTCTTTATGGACACTCCAACTATTTTTGAAATCTCCTTTGGTGTGACGAGTGCATTCAGCAAATCACACACTCTTTGACGTTTGCTTTCCTGATTACTCATACGGGCAAAAGTTTCTGAAAAGGTATGGATAATAGTGTTAGGTATGATTATGACATCAATATATGTTTGGTTTCAAAACAATTGACGTAGTGCCTGCTGAGAAAAAACAACTAAATGTTCATTGTAAATTTTGCTTCCCCACCCTGTACATTTGTCACTACTGTTGCCCTGGGACAGGCTGACTGAAGCGTGGCTGCCTACGGCCCCTCTGACCACCACCAAACATTCATACACTAGTGTGGGTGGCACTGGAAGCAAGGACGGTGAAGTGTCTTGCCCAAGGATGCAACAGACTGACTAGGACAGAGCAGGATTTGAACCACCAACCCTTCGGTTATTGGACAACCCGCTCTACCACCTCAGCCACAGCCGCCCCGATGACAGTTTGGAAGTAACTTGCACAACACTGGATACTAGTAATTATAAAAAATTACTCATTTAGAACGTGGTCTCAGTGCCTCCATCTTTAAAGTGTGCTATTTAATTAAAGGCCCAGCCTGAACCCACAGATCATCAAGCACCCAAGACTCAGGCCTGTGATGGATCTGCTGGTCTTTGATGACAAGATCTGATCCCTGTGTTCACAAATCAAAAGTCTCCCACGGGACACGGTGTACTGTACAAACCTAATTGATCCCGGGGGTGGCTGGATTTCTGCCAGAGAAGAAGAAAGTCATGGACTGGAGAACAAAGATGAGACGAGGTAATAAAGGATAAATGAAATGCAAAGTTGAGCGTTTTTCCAGTTTTCCACCTCTTTGATTTTTCAGCTCCATGAGGCTTTTGTTTCAGTGTTTGTTGCTGTTCATTTAATGATCATTCTGACTCCACCGTCGCCCTTCTGCACGTCCAGGGAACAGAATAAAACATCTCTACATACATGTGGATCTGCACACGCTCCCTTTCGTACATTTATCCGTGTGTTTCTGCGTATCTGTGTGCGTTCTGGGCTGTTGTTCTTAATCACGTTTGTCTGATTTCAGCAGGTTACATCATCTGGAGGAGGTGGAATCGAAACAGACGGGGGTGAAATCCAGGATCTGAAGCCCACCTCCCCTCTGAGCTTCATCGCCGTCATCATCTGTCACCACAGTAACACAGCACTCCTCAAGGCCACATGAGGACACTGCATGATGGTAACAGTAGGGATGAAGATGACATGTCCAACAGATCTGGTCTTAAACCTGAAGTATACATCAGCACATGTACAGGATCAGTCACATTACATGTTAGTATTAACCCTTAAAGGCCTAGAACTACTTTTGTCGTGACTCAAGTATTTTTTTCTCTGCATTTAACCTTTCTTTTGCAATTTATCATCAATTATTACTATATTATTCTTTGATTTTTTTCATATATATAATTCACTGATCATGTAGATGTTCATAAAACCTCAGAGTAAATCAAAGGTTATTATATCACAACTGAGAAAACTGAAGAAAATGTGACTTTTTCAGCAAAAAATATCATTAACTGAACATAAACCAAGTGTGTCCATCTGCTGTCATTTATCAAACTCTGTGGGTTTTGCTGGTGGATTGATGTTGTAGAAGATAACTGTTTTTCCACGTTTACAACAAAACCTCTGAACGTCCACATGGGTCATATCTGATGGACATGAAAAGATGACTAGATCTGCTCTTACTGTTAGCTTGTTAGCTAGTGTTAGCTACCATTAGCACATAGCTAATGACACCAATTGGACTGTTTATTGAGAAACCTAAAATTATATCTTATTTTTTGGTTTGTACTGAAAGAAAGATGACACATTTATTATTATCATTTGGTTTTTAAATTCCACAAAGTGCCATAAATTATTTAGAATGAGTAACAGGAAGGAGCGTACTGAAAAATTGTAAACAGGAAGAGAATAAAATCACACAGAAATGACTTTAGTTTACTTTATTTCAAATATGCACCAAAACAAAGTAATCCTACTTAGTCTTTACAAATGAAACAGACTATAAGAAAAAAAAAACAAACAAAAAACAAAAACCTGTACATATACATGAAAACAAAGTATGGCTTCATTTGCATATTTGAAAAGGAGTGGGAGGAAGTATAACTTATTTAATCCCACCCATTCTCCACAAAACAGTCTATCGGTTAGCTTCCTATCAGCAGAATGTATGAAAAATCAAGTCCCTTGGATCAGTTCACCTCATTTATTGTCTTCACATACATACATACATACATACATACATGTAATCATACATACATACATACATACATACATACATACACGCATACATACATACATACATACATACATGTAATCATACATTCAGACATACATGCATACATACATACATGCATACATACATACATGCATATATACATACATGCATACATACATACATACATACACGCATACATACATGATACATACAGTACAGGCCAAAAGTTTGGACACACCTTCTCATTCTTTGCATTTTCTTTATTTTCATGACTATTTACATTGTAGATTCTCACTGAAGGCATCAAAACTATGAATGAACACATGTGGAATTATGTACTTAACAAAAAGTATGAAATAACTGAAAACATCTCTTATATTCTAGTTTCTTCAAAGTAGCCACCCTTAGCTCTGATGACTGTTTTGCACACTCTTGGCATTCTCTTGATGATCATCAAGAGGTAGTCACCTGAAATGGTTTCCTAACAGTCTTGAAGAAGTTCCCAGAGATGCTTAGCACTTGTTGGCCCTTTTGCCTTCACTCTGCGGTCCAGCTCACCCCAAACCATCTCGATTGGGTTCAGGTCCGATGACTGTGGAGGCCAGGTCATCTGGCGCAGCACTCCATCACTCTCCTTCTTGGTCAGATATCCCTCACACAGCCTGGAGGTGTGTTTGGGGTCATTGTCCTGTTGAAACATAAATGATGGTCCAACTAAACGCAGACTGGATGGAATGGCATGTCACTTCAGGATGCTGTGGTAGCCATGCTGATTCAGGTTGCCTTCAATCTTGAATAAATCCCCAACAGCGTCACCAGCAAAGCACCCCCACACCATCACACCTCCCCCTCCATGCTTCACGGTGGGAACCAGGCATGTAGCATCCATCCGTTCACCTTTTCTGCGTCGCACAAAGACACGGCGGTTGGATCCAAAGATCTCAAATTTGGACTCATCAGACCAAAGCACAGATTTCCACTGGTCTAATGTCCATTCCTCGGGTTTCTTGGCCCAAATAAATCTCTTCTGTTTGTTGCCTCTCCTGAGCAGTGGTTTCCTAGCAGCTATTTGACCATGAAGGCCTGATTCACGCAGTCTCCTCTTAACAGTTGTTGTAGAGATGTGTCTGCTGCTAGAGCTCTGTGTGGTATTCATCTGGTCTCTAATCTGAGCTGCTGTTAATTTGCGATTTCTGAGGCTGGTGACTCAGATGAACTTATCTTCAGCATCAGAGGTGACTCTTGGTCTTCCTTTCCTGGGGCGGTCCTCATGTGAGCCAGTTTCGTTGGAGCGCTTGATGGTTTTTGCGACTGCACTTGGGGACACATTCAAAGTTTTTGAAATTTTCTAGACTGACTGACCTTCATTTCTTAAAGTAATGATGACCACTCGTTTGTCTTTACTTAGCTGATTGGTTCTCGCCATAATATGCATTCTAACAGTTGTCCAATAGGGCTGTCACCTGGGTGCCAAGGGTGTGCAAGGCAGTCATCAGAGCTAAGGGTGGCTACTTTGAAGAAACTAGAATATAAGATATGTTTTCAGTTATTTCACACTTTTTTGTTAAGTACATAATTCCACATGTGTTCATTCACAGTTTTGATGCCTTCAGTGAGAATCTACAATGTAAATAGTCATGAAAATAAAGAAAATGCAAAGAATGAGAAGGTGTGTCCAAACTTTTGGCCTGTACTGTACATACATGCATACATACATACATATATACATACATACATAAATACATGATACATACACACACATACACACATACATACATACATACATACACACACACATACATACATATACACACACACACATACATACATACATACATACATACACACACACATACATACATATACACACACACACACACACACATACATACATACATACATACATACACACACACATACATACATATACACACACACACATACATACATACATACATACATACATACATACACACACATACACACATACATACATACACACATACATACATATACACACACACACACATACATACATACATACATACATACATACATACATACATACATACATACACACACACATACATACATATACACACACACACATACATATATACATACATACATACATATACACACATACATACATACATACATACACACACACATACATACATATACACACACACACATACATACATACATACACACACACATACATACATATACACACACACACATACATACATACATACATACATACATACATACATACACACACACATACATACATATACACACACACACACACACACACACACATACATACATACATACATACATACATGCATACATACATAATCAATCAAATACAGTTCAAAACAACAGCACTACAAGTACCAGGGAATATTATATTACAGTCATGTACACATATTTCTTCATTTCAGAGTTGTTTTTGCTGTAATTCATAAGTTTAAGGTCATGCATATTTAAATAGCTCTTCTTCTTCAAGCATTTTAAGTGAGAGCAGAACCACAGCACCCCCTGTGGTCAACACTGGTAATGGCTCAAATCATATCATCAGTATTATCCACAAAAAACTATATCAATGTGACTTTTTCACCTCTGTTTTTATTATTAGCTCATGTATGTGTCACTTCCCTCTCTTCCTGAGTCACTATATGTTTACCTGCTTACATATACTTTGGTGTTTGTAGTATAATTTGAATGTTAATCCAGTGTGTGTAGTTTTGTCCCTAGAGTGTAAAATATGTAGATAGTTGCTGCTGCTGCTGCTGCTGTGTGGCTGCCTGGGCTTATGTAACGCCCATGAACACAGTGGTGCAGTGGAAGTGCTGTGACCTCCTGGTGTTGTAGTGGCATTATTGTTTTATCTCCTGCAGAGGTGTGCGTGCTGCGACCCCGCTGCCACCGCTTGCGGTCCTATTCTACGTCAGTGGTGATTATGGCTGATGGGCTGACAGACTGTATCCAGTGGGCGATGCAATGCAGCGACTGGGCTGCAGCGAAAGGGAGTAAAAATAGCAGTATCATAGTGGGCAAATACTCCTGTATATGTATATGTAACAGAGGACGAGGACAGGGGGGTTTACTATTATATAATAAGGAGAGTTTCTAACAGCACACTGATGCAGGATTAGGGGTGTTAGAAAATATCGATTCTGCAATATATCGCGATAGTTCATTTTACGATACTGCAGGGGTGTCAAACTCATTTTGGTTCAGGGGCCATATTTAACCCAGTTTGATCTCAAGTGGGCCAGACCAGTAAAATAATGACTTTATAACCTATAAATAATGACAAATCCAAGTTTTTCCGTTTTGTTTTGGTACAAAAAAAACCCAATTACATTATGAAAATATTTACATTTTACAAAAAAAGATGTGAATAACCTGAAAAAACAGAAATTTCATTTGAAAAATTAGTGCAATTTTAACAATAAAATTGTTAAATTGTTAAAAACTCGACTTATTATTTATACATGTACATTACACACAGTGTTACACAAACATTTGGTAACAGGCAGAATAATGTTAAATTTTTAGAGTTTGGAACTAAAATTTGAACAATTTC
Source organism: Sphaeramia orbicularis (assembly GCF_902148855.1). NCBI lineage: Eukaryota > Metazoa > Chordata > Actinopteri > Kurtiformes > Apogonidae > Sphaeramia > Sphaeramia orbicularis. Next base: position 12,528,291 of record NC_043978.1, on the reverse strand, counting down.
TACAATATTCCATTCCTTATTATTAACACAACTACAGATCACAGTGGATCCATAAATGCACAAAACATTTAGTAACAGGCAGAATATTGTTAAAATTGCACATTTCAGGTTGTTCATCTGTTTTTATTTATATATGTATTTGCATTTTATTGTGAAATAATAGTTTTGTAAATGTAAATATTTTCACAGTGTAATGTTATTTTTTTCACTTAAATTTTTCAGAAACAAAATTTGTAGTTATCATTATTTATGGGTTATTGTGTTGTTATTTTTACTGTAGGTCACATTGGTCTGTATGTGGAACCTGAACCAAAAGGATTTTGACAACCTTAACTGTTCAGGTTCATTTTTGCACTTTCAACCTGCGGGCCAGAATGGAACCTTTGGCGGGCCAGATTTGGCCCCCGGGCCGCATGTTTGACACCTGTGCGATACTGTATTGATATTAAAATGTACTGTATCGAGATTTTTAGGTATTTATTCAAATGCAGATATTGTGGAGGTTCTTTTTTTTTTTTTTTTGGTTTTCTTTATTGTTTATATCTTGTTTATTATTATTTAACACTGTTTTATTACTGTTTTATTTTTGCAGTCTGGCATATGTCAATGATTCACAGCAACACTGGTTAATATGCATTATTATTATTATTATTTTTGTGCTTGGTCAAATGTTTTAAAATGTGTTGATGTGCATTTTTTTACTCACTTTGGAGAAGGATGTTACTGTAGGAATTTTTATAGTAATTTCATAACATAGTAATTTCCATTTACTTTTTTACATCTTTTTGTTTTACAATGTGCTGATTTTAGAGGGTGGGTCAGAATATTAAAAATTCATGCAAAAATGAATAACTTCTGAGTTCTGACCTAATACTCTGAATTGTGAAAAATAATTTAACCTTTTATTACAAAATGCACTTGACACATTGTTGTTTTGTTTTGTTTTTTAAATGTAATAACATGGTTCATGATGTAATAACAATCCAAATTAATATAATTTCAGAGCAATTTAGAAGAAAATAGTCACAGGAGCTACAGGTAATGTAATCAGAACTTTAACCACACTGGAACAGTTTTTTCAGACACATTTTTTAAAATAATTTTTATTTATTGATTGACTGTTTTTTTAATGGAATGTCCTTTGTAATGTACAGCATTTTTTAAGTAAAACTGTCAAACTTTTGTCCCCTACAGAGGACAAAATGTATTGCTGGGTCTCAGGAGGATTTGCAAAAAAAACAAACAAAACAAAACACTTTTTGTTTCAGAAAGCTGTTAATTACAGTCTGATAACAATTAGCAACTGATTTACATTAAAACATGTTAGTGCAGATCAGGTTTATAGAATAGAATAGAATAGAATAGAATAGAATAGAATAGAATGTCTTTATTGTCATTGTACAGGTACAACGAAATTAAAAAGTGCAATCGTCTTAGGTGCCATAAAAAAGTATAAATAATGTATATAAAAGAGTATAAAAACTAAAATATAAAAAGAAAACCCTGATGGCATAAATATCTAAAAAAAATCTTTAAAAAATCTTATGAGCAGCAAAGTTGCAATAATTGTATGAAGTGCAGTGTTTGGGAGGATGCATAAGCGTCCACTGTGTTGGCTGATATGGAACTAAAACTACAAAACCCATGAATAAACAACAGAACAGCTGGAGAAGAACTGTCCACTGGAGTGACCACTATGCATGAAAGGGTTAAAGTGCTTTATAAATAAAGTTGGTTTGCTATCTCCTACTATAATGGACGTTCTGTGTCTGGCGTGTCTTTGTCTGACACGTGTCCCGATGTTGCAGCACGGGAGGGCGTATGGGTGCAATGCCGCTGTTGTACCATCGTATAATGGCACCATGGGTACAATGCCGCTAGTGGTAATAAAAAATAAAAAAAGACCGACAGACCCAAACACTGTACAAGGGTTAAAATGCATAATCCCATTTAAAAAAGCTAAAAATCACTCCTTTAAGAGCTGAATGTGTGAGTCATTACATGTCTGTAGCAGTGGCGGCTGCTGGTCTTTCAGACAGGGGAAGCTCATTGTCAGCTTACATCAAAAAAAAAAAATTGGCAAGTTATTTAAACATACATTCAGCCCTCTGTTCCTTTTTAAGAAAATGCTCAGTGACCTTATTGAACCAAGTAGGCGTCTTTTCCAGGGACTGGACCAGTGTCCTCTGAATGTCCAGCAGAGCTAGGCTGCTCAGATTGCGTTGGCCCAGTGTGTTGTAGGTGTCAGACTTCAGCCCTTTTAAACTACAGATGCTCCTTTCACTCCGACCTAGCCGACAGTTTGATTTAACTATCTACTAAACGATATTAAACTGAACAAGAAATGATTAAATTATGTAACTAAAACAAGAAAATGCTGAATGTTAAATTGAAACAAGGAAGTACAATGAGTGTGTTTTATTTACAGTCCAAGAAATGAACGAGTAATTTCGTAGTGGTTTCTCTCTCCATTTCACAGCAGAATGTGCGACGGTATTAAACTGAACTGTGTCAGTGAAGGAGGAGATCTGAAAACAGCTGTCAATCAAACGGAATTCAGCCTTTCGACCGATCCTCCAATCAGCAAGTGGGATTCTGGAGTCCAGCCCGGCTGAGCTCCGCCCACAGCTCCATTCACCCCAAGAGACGTCCGGCGTCCAGGGGCGGGACGACATCGTGGCATTTATCCAATTACCGTCCAGTTCTGAGGCAATGAAAAAAACTGTTCCACTCAGTCCCACTGAAGCCCAGAGACGCCCGCAGTCTACGGACAAATGCACTGAGCAGAGATGGAGGAGAAAACAGCACAACGGGAATGGAGGAGAAGTGAACAACATCGTGTCCATTGATTTGTGATAAAGCTGCTTCTGAACAAACTCGCCTGTGAGATGAACGTGTTCTAAAACATTTGTAGTCAATGAAATGTCAACACAACCGAACATATTTAACCATTTAATTTTCATAATTTTAGGGGAAGCTGAGCTTCCCTTGCAGTCTGTGAGAAATCGCCACTGGTCTGTAGGTAAAACACTGACTCAGATTAACCCCTCGTATTGTTTAGTTTCTGTTTTCTCATATTGATCAGACTCTACCAGATAAATCGATATCCTCTATATTTGGCTCCGAGTTAAAGTCAAACACAAGCCCCTCCCCCTCCCCCGTCCCGTCCCCTCCTCCTGTTCCAACTCCACATGCTAACTGATGAATGATCACTTCCCATGATTCCTTTCATGATTTCAGGGCTGTAAAAATGCTGTGTGCACAGTTTGGAAAGCCAGTTCATCAATCAGCCCCAGCCCCCGCCGCCCCCCCCCCCTGTCATTTTACATGTCAGTGCTAATAAAGGTGATAACGATTGGAGGCGGAGCCAGTCCCTGGAGAAATCTGCCCTCCAGCAAAGCTCCGACGTCACCACGGATCCGGACGGGGTTCACCAGGGCTCTGAACGAGGACCTGTTTAATTCATGCCCCAGTGGCGTTCTGTCCGCCTGGATGTGGAACAGTTGTGTTCAGCAGCTGCATTCATGTTTAATAAGAGCACAGTGACAGAAGTGACCCACACAGCAGACAGGCCTGAGTCCAGTCCTTCCATTCTGACCCAAACTGAACCTGCTGACCCTGGACCAGCCTTCAGCAGGAGACGCTCAAAGACAGGATGGGCTGATCCCAGTGGAGGGGGGACACCTGAGCTTAGGAGGCGCCCAGGCTCCTCCTCCTCTTTTTTCTGCCCCTCCTTCTCTCCCTCCTCGTCCTTCTCCCCCTCCTCTTCCTCCCCATCCACCCCCCTCTTGCTCCTTCTTTTCCTTCTCTCCCTCCTTCTCTCCCACATTTTCTCCCTTCTCCTCCTCCTCTTCCTCCCCCCTCCTTCTTCTTTCCCTCTTCTTCCTCCTCCCCCTCTACCCCCTCCCCCTTTTGGTCCTCCTCCTCTTCATCCTCCTCCTCTACCTCCACCTCCTCTTCTCCCCCTCCACCCCCTTCCTCCTCCTCCCCCTCTACGCTCTCCTCCTCCTCTACCCCCTCACCTCCCCCTCTTCCTCCTCCTCCCCCTCTACCCTCTCCTCCTTCTCCTCTACCCCCCCACCACCCTCTCCTCCTCCTCCACCTCCTCTTCTCCTCCTCACCCCCCTTCCTCTTTCTTCTCCTCCTCCACCCCCCCACCCCCTTCTCCTCCTCCTCCACCTCCTCTTCTCCTCCTCCTCACCCCCCTTCCTCTTCCTTCTCCTCCTCCTCCTCTTTCTTCTCCTCCTCCACCCCCCCACCCCCCTCTCCTCCTCCTCCACCTCCTCTTCTCCTCCTCACCCCCCTTCCTCTTCCTTCTCCTCCACTACCCCCTCACCCCCCTCTCTTCCTCCTCCTCCTCTTTCTCTTCCTCCTCCCCCTCTACCCTCTCCTCCTCCTCCTCTACACCCCCCTCTCTTCCTCCTCCTCCTCCTCCTCCTCTTCCTCCCCTCCAGCCGAAGCAGGAAGTGCTAATGTCAGTAGTGGTTCTGACAGCGGGGGTGGGTGCATGGTCTCTCCTGTCAGGGTTGTTGAGGATAACGGAGGATAACGGAGGACCCTGGGGAGACTCTGAACCTCCTCCTGTGCTCCTCTTAACCTCCTCGATCTCTGTTCACCGGTAAAAGCCTCTTCACATCCTGTATCTGTTCTGGTCCAGGTCTGTCCTCCTCTGGACCTGTGGATGCTCTTCAGTTGAACTCAGTGACACATGTTTTCATCTGAGTTTAGAGCTGAAACAGTTAAAGCAGTTTCACACCTGAGAATAAGAATACGTTTAGATGGAGTTGAGGATCTATTAACATTTAATGGGATTAAATGATTCATAAAATTCACAACAACAGAAATGAAATCCCAACCATCTTGTTGCGTCTCCTACATTGTTTTAATCTTTTATAGAATCTGTCGTAACTTTATTCATTATTGTTTTGGAAAATATCCATGATTTATTGATAGCTGACATCTTTTTTTTTTTTTTTTTGCTTTTTATTTCATTTTTTTTTAAATGGTTTTCATCTTGTAGCATCTTTTACATCGTGTTACATCTTCTTCGTCGTGTTGCATATTTTCTGCCATCGTCATTTTACATCTTTTACGACTATGACATGTTGCATCTTTTATGTCATGTTGCGTCTTTTACTTGAAATTTACACAAAAATTCCTTCAGAGTTTAATATATTTAAAGTAGTTTTCCTCTGTAAGGAAACAAAATTCAGGTATACAACAAAATAAATAACACCCCCCCACCCTCCGGACATGAAAAGAGGGCATGTCTGGACAAAAAAAAGGACATTTAATCACCCTGGTTTTATTCTTCTTCTGTGGTTAAATCATTACAGTATTGGCAGCGCCCCCTGCAGGCAGGAAACCCAAACATTTTATGAATATGACACAAACTCTGAATTTTATCCAGTAAATTATAAGCAAATGAAGCTTAAACCCCGGCCTTTACTAAATATTTTGGTTTGTAACTAAAAACTCAGACAATAAAAACAGATTAGAATTAAAAATTAATTTAAAAACATTTACAGAATTCAGAATAATCATCACATATGCCGGAAAAACTGTGCCTTCTTGAATCTGAATATTGGTTGGTTATAAAATGGAAAAGACAAAATGAACAGACGACAACAAAGAAAGAAAAAAAAAAAAAACTTTTTTTGTTTTTTGTTCATTTTTTCCTTTTTGTAACTGATGGAAAACATGCTAAAAACCAATAAAAACTTAAATGACAAAAGAATCTGAATATTGGATTGAGATAATCGCTCTGTGAAATCCAGTCAACTTAGAACATGTGTAACTCTGTGTTGAATTCTGTCAGTTTTATGTCCAGTATCGGGGGTCCACTCAGTCACCTTTCATGCATACTGGTCACTCCAGTGGACAGTTTTTCTCCAGCTGTTCTCTTGTATATTCATGGGTTTTGTTGTTTTAGTTCCATATCAGACAACACAGCGGACACTTATGCATCATCCCATACACTGACATTCAGACCATTACTGTAACTTTGTTGTTCTTGATGAACCTGATCTGCAGTGACATATTTTAGTGTAAATCAATTAAAAATCAATCTTTTTTTTTTTTTTTTTTTTTTGCATATTATCTCCATGAAGTGAGTAATAACTAGTATTAGAGTATGTTAAAATGTGAGAAAACATCAGATTGGTGGCATTAAAAATGTTTTTATATCATAGTTTTCACACAGTATATAACTTTATTATTGTTATTATTGCCATTTTTTGTCATTTTAGCCACTTTAACAAATTTGTTTATATTGTTTATATTTTTCTCTCTTTATTTTCCTATTGTATTGACCCATACTGTCTTGCACTGCTGTACACACTTCAGTTTCCCCCTTGATGGATCAATAAAGTATATCTTATCTTATCTTATCTTATCTTTTCTTTTCTTTTCTTTTCTTATCTTATCTTACTTTCTGATGATGGGTTTTAAATACATGTTCCTTTCCTTAAAAAATTAAACACATGATGTCCAACTGAGTGGACATTTTTTTAACTCCATGAAAAAAAGGTTCATTAAAAAAAAAAAAAAATTCAGTTGCATTGTTTTTTGTTTTTTGTTTTGTTTTGTTTTTTTCATGCATAAAGTGGAATAAAATCACTCAAGAAAAAAATATTGACTAAGGTTCTCATAATTCATGCATGAAAGGGTTAATACCCACCATCATTTTCCACTCACCGAAAACATCTAAACAGGGCTAAAGGTCAATGAAAAGGAGGCTTTTAAGTGTGCGTTCCTGTTATTTCAGAGTCCACTGAAGGCGTTTTGATATTCACTGTGTTTCTAAAAATAGACCAGAGTCAAGAGTCTGATGGTTATCTCTGAACTGGTTTCATACGGTCAGTCCTGATGAATAGACTCCCTCATTAGCGTCATTCATGTGACCTGATGGTTGGAGTCGAAGGTCACGGGCTCTTCATTAGAAGGTCACGGGTTCTTCATACAGTGAATGATTAAATCACTGAGTGGATGAAAAACAGAGGAAAGAGCTGATTCATATGGAGCCGTTGTTCTAAAGCAGGGACGTCAAAGTCCTTTTAGTTCAGGTTCTACATTCAGCCCAGTTTGACCTCAAATGGATCAGACCAGTAAAATAATAACATAACAGCCGATAAATGAGGACAACTCCAAATTTCTCTTTGTGTTAGTGCAAAAATTGCACTTATTGCACAAATGTCATATTGTTCATCTCTGAATCCTGGAAGATTCTGTTGGGTTTCTGTAAATTGGCTTAGAGTCTGGTTTTGACCAACTCTATATGTGAAGTGTCATGAGAAAACTTCTGTTATGATTTGGTGCTATATAAATAAAATTTGATTTGATTTGACAGATTTGAGCAGATTTGTTTGTTTATTAGGCTAATTTTTTTTCTTTGCTTTTACTATTTTATTTATTCATTTATTTATTTATTTATTTTATCTTTTTTTTTATTTTATCTTTTTTATTCTATGAGTACTTTGCAATTTTTTAAATTACTATTATCAAGTATGTCATCTAGGACTGGGGTGGGAAGAATAGGACATGCTTATTGCACATATTTCATACTGTTCATCGCTGACAGTTTTGCACAATTGCTCATATATGAGTAATTGTGCAAAATGGAAAAGACAAAATGAACAAACAACAACAAAAAAAAAGGTTGGTTGTTTTGTTTTTTGTTTTCTTTATTTGTTTTTGTTGTTGCTTGTTCATTTTGTCTTCTCCATTTTGTAACAGAACCAATATTCAAATTCAAGAAGGTACAGTTTTTCCAGCGTATGTGGTGATTATTCTGAATTCTGTAAATGCTTTAAAATTCATTTTTAATTCTCAACTGTATTATTGTCTGACTTTTTAGTTACAGATCAGAATGAAAAAGATGCAACATGGTGTAAAAGATGCAATGCATACATTACACATTTATATAAATATATATTTACTTAGTAATAATAGTTTATGTTTTTATGCTCATTATCTTTTGCATGCCGTTCTTAAATGCCACTTTGTTTTGTGTTTTAATTCCCCTGTTAAATTATTTTATTTTATTTTATTTTTTTATATATATCTTAAATTCTTTAAGCATTCAGTATGGACAGCAAAGTAAGATTTTCATTATACAGGGAATTCTGACTTTTTTTCTCAGAATTCTGACTTTAATTTTAGAATTTTGACTTTTTTCTCATGAGGAAGAAAATTTGTGATTTGAGAGCACAGAAGGCACCCTTTTGTTTCATGTTCCCTGCCGAGCTAACCTGTTTAGCATTAACCAGTGATGTTTTGATTATATGTTAAGATGCCTCCACCAGGTCTGACAGACTTACCCTCCCTTTCCCTTGGTGTGAACCCCCTTCCTGAAGTGCGACCCCCCTCCCCTTTCCCCTGAATGTAAATTCTCTTGTCTCCTTCCTAAAGTACAACCCCCTTTTTTCTTTATTACTTTGTTTGTCTTTTGTTTTCTGTTGACTGCTTTGAAGTAACTGTATAAATACCATCTGAAAACACAGATTCAGGGTCAGACTACTGAAACAGCCTCTGTCTGCATCGGTACTCTCACCATGCTCTGGAACACTAAATAAAACTACACTCATCACAGCAAACTTTGAACCATGTTTTGTGATTTTTCTTCAATGCTCAGAATAATAAAAAATATATATATTGGACTTTTTTTTTTTCTTTTTCCAGTGATCCTAATCTTCTTCCATAGTTTCTTTACCGTACACATGACAATAAAACATGTCATATTTACTTAGTAATAGTACATATACAGTATATTTTTATGCTCATTATCTTTTGCATGCCATTCTTAAATGCTACTTTATTTTGTGTTTTAATCACTTTTGTCTACATTTCATGAGCACTTTTTGAGTTGACTTTGGAAGGTTTGACTTGTCTATGTGCTTTTTGTGTATTTGTTTTTTGTATGGAAGTCTGTCTGTAACTATTTAATGTACTGCTGCCCGTCTTGGCCAGGACACTCTTGAAAAAGAGATTCTTAATCTCAATGAGGTTTTCCTGGTTAAATAAAGGTAAAATAAAAAAACAAAATTAAAAAAAATCCCTAGTTATTTTATTTTATTTTATTTTATTTTATCTTGTTTTATTTGTATATATCCTAAATTCTGTGTGCATTCTGTTTGGACAGCAACGTAAGATTTTCATTATATAGGGAATTGTGACTTTTTTTCCTCAGAATTCTGACTTTAATCACAGAATTTTGACTTTTTTTCTCAGAATAATAAAAAAATATATATTGGACCTTCTTTTTTTTTCTTTTTCCAGTGATCCTAATCCTCTTCCGTAGTTTCTTTACCGTACACGACAATAAAACATGTCATATTTACTTAGTAATAGTACATATACAGTATATTTTTATGCTCATTATCTTTTGCATGCCATTCTTAAATGCTACTTTATTTTGTGTTTTAATCACTTTTGTCTACATTTCATGAGCACTTTTTGAGTTGACTTTGGAAGGTTTGACTTGTCTATGTGCTTTTTGTGTATTTGTTTTTTGTATGGAAGTCTGTCTGTAACTATTTAATGTACTGCTGCCTGTCTTGGCCAGGACACTCTTGAAAAAGAGATTCTTAATCTCAATGAGGTTTTCCTGGTTAAATAAAGGTAAAATAAAAAAATAAAATAAAAAAAATCCCTTTTTATTTTATTTTATCTTGTTTTATTTGTATATATCCTAAATTCTTTGTGCATTCAGTTTGGACAGCAAAGTAAGATTTTCATTATATAGGGAATTCTGACTTTTTTTCTCAGAATTCTGACTTTAATCTCAGAATTGTGACTTTTTTTCTCAGAATAATAAAAAAAAATGTACAGGGTGGGGAAGCAAAATTTACAACGAACATTTAGTTGTTTTTTCTCAGCAGGCACTACGTCAATTGTTTTGAAACCAAACATATATTGATGTCATAATCATACCTAACACTATTATCCATACCTTTTCAGAAACTTTTGCCCATATGAGTAATCAGGAAAGCAAACGTCAAAGAGTGTGTGATTTGCTGAATGCACTCGTCACACCAAAGGAGATTTCAAAAATAGTTGGAGTGTCCATAAAGACTGTTTATAATGGAAAGAAGAGAATGACTATGAGCAAAACTATTACGAGAAAGTCTGGAAGATACTATTAAAGAAGAATGGGAGAAGTTGTCACCCCAATATTTGAGGAACACTTGTGCAAGTTTCAGGAAGCGTGTGAAGGCAGTTATTGAGAAAGAAGGAGGACACAGAATAAAAACATTTTCTCTGATGTAAATTTTCTTGCAGCAAATAAATTCTCATGACTTTCAATAAACTAATTGGTCATACACTGTCTTTCAATCCCTGCCTCAAAATATTGTAAATTTTGCTTCCCCACCCTGTATATTGGACCTTCTTTTTTTTATTCTTTTTCCAGTGATCCTAATCCTCTTCCATAGTTTCTTTACTGTACACGTGACAATAAAACACTTTGAATCTTTGAAAAAAATAATGAAATTATGGAAATATTTACATTTTCAAACTGTCCAAACAAAAAAAAGATGTGAATAACTTGAAAAAGCTGAAATTTCTTCAGGAAAAATAAGCACAATTTTAACAATATTTAGCTTCAACGTGTACATCACAGATTTGATGTCACGTTTTACATTATTTTCATCTCATTGTGTATTTTATGGTGTTTTTCTTTTACATTCTTATAATTGTGTTGTTCTTTGTCCTCCAGATTGTGTTGTTCCATCTATTACATTATTTTTTATCATATTACACCTGTGTTTCATAGAGTGAAACGGATCAGAGTGCCTTTGTTTTTATGACCTTCCTCCCTCATGCTGTTCCATAATCTGATTGGATGGAGGTAAAAATAAACCGCCAAAGGTCGACATCCTGAGAAACATCCAAAAACAACAAAACAAGAAGAAAATAGAAAACGGCGTCTCTACAGGTTCATACTTTACCTCAGTGTCATTTTTCAAACAACACTTTCAACCAACAGGGACTGAAAACACTGAACTTTAACGACATGGACACGATCGCAAAACCAGGAGTTTAGAGACGACAGTGAAACGTGGATGAATCCAGACTGACTTTTGCGTTTTCTCTCCTCAGTCGTTACATAAACCCGTCTCCTCTCGTGAACCGGACCCAGGCCTGTTTCCATGACGACGGCCCAACAGAACGTTTGACCTCGCCGCTCCGCTCGCTTCATCAGACACTAATGAACGGTCATATTGTTAGACCCCATCAAACACTGATTGGTCTCTGATTAGTAACTGGGACAATTACAGCAACAGCAAGATTTCAGTCAAAACAATAAAGTCTTTAAAAACTAAAAAAAAAACAACCATGAGGAAAGTTTGAGACATTTACATGTGGAAAGTGAATAAAATAATGTAAATATTATCTGTAACAGTGTGTAGAAAATGTCTTAAATTGGTCCCAAACTCATTTTTACTGAGTCTGTAACTGTCAGATTAAAATGCTGTGATATATGAAGTCATTCTTCTAATTAAAATAGGCTCAAACATCTGTTTGTGCTGCTCAGGTTCGATTTATTATTCACTAAATCTGTTTCCATTTCACTCCCTTCCATTTACCTTTTGTCTACATCAGGGGTGGCGAACTCATTATAGTTCAGGGGCCACATTCAGCTAAATCTGATCTGAAGTGGGCCGGACCAGTAAAATAATAACATAATAATATATAGATAATGTCAACTCCAAACTTTCCTCTATGTTTTAGTGTGAAAAAAGTAAGATTACATAATGAAAATGTTTACATCTACAAACTATCCTTCAAAACCATGTGAATAACATGAACAAACTGAATAAATAAGTACAATTTTAACAATATTATGCTTCAGTTTATCATTTACAGACATAATATTGTTAAAATTGTACTCACTTCTCTTAAGAAATTTCAGGTTGTTCATATTTGTTCAGCTTGTTCACAGTTTTTGTGAAATTATACTTTGTTTTAGTGTAAATACATGAAAATGTTTACATTTACAAAGAGAAAAATTTGGAGTTGTGAGTATTTATAGGTTATTATCATCGTATTTTACTGATCTGACCCACTTTATGTCATTTCAGTCTGAATGTGGAACCTGAACTAAAATGATTGTTAATATCTTAGTGTAATTTTTGCATTTCACACACTCATCCAAAGGACCGGACTAAACCCTTTGGTGGGCCAGATTTGGCCCCCGGGCCGCATGTTTGACACCTGTGGTCTACATCATAGGTGTCAAACTCATTTTAGTTGAGGGGCCACATTCAGCCTAATATGGTCTAAAGTGGGCCGGACCAGTAAAATAATATAAATAATAGGATAAGCACTTTTGAGTGAAAAAAGTAAATTCCATAATGAAAATGTTTACATCTGCATATTGTACTTAAACATAATGTGAACAAATATGAACAACCTTGAAAATTCTTTAGTAAAATAAGTGCAATGTTAACAATATTACGCTTTTGTTTATCATTTATACATGTGAATCACAACTTACAGATCACAGTGGATCTATAAATACACAAAACATTAAATAACAGGGAGAATATTATTCAAATTCCATATACTTCTCTTAAGACATTTCAGATATTCACATTTTTTGTTAAAGGCTCATCTGTAAATGTAAACATTTGTGTAATTTTACTTTTTTTACACTAAAACAAAGAGACGAATTTACAGTTTTCATTATTTATAGGTTATTATGATAGTATGTTACTAGTCTGACCCACTTGAGATTAAATTGACCTAAAATGATTTTAACATCCTTGATTGTTAATATCGTCAGTGTAATTTTTGCATTTCACAAATTCATCCCAGGGGCCAGATTGAACCCTTTGGCGGGCCAGATTTGGCCCCCGGGCCGCATGTTTGACACCTGTGGTCTACAACAACTTTTCCATTTCCCACTTAAACTTTTTTTTTTTCCAATATTTCAAGCTTTTTCAGGTTTGAGTTCAGGTTTTTGTCACATTTTCGACATTTCTATTTGGACTTTTTTATGTGTCAGTGAAAAATGCAAATACAAACAGCAGAATGGAGAAGTTTTGACAGTAGAAAAATGATTTTTTTTTTTATGAGCACAGTTTTGTGAACAGTAGTATGTAAATTGTTTTTGTCTGTTTTCTGAGCTTTTGGATTTGGAAACAGTAAATCGTGGACATTTTGGCATCTATAGATCCTGTAGACACCGAAAATGTCTTTTATTATATGTATTGTAAATGTTCTATATTGTATGTGCTAATACTAATGTACTTGTACATTGTCCCTGATAAATAAACAATCAACAAAAGTCAACTAACCTGAAAGGACCTTAAACAAGTCTTACGCAATGTTAGTAATACAACTTTTTAGGCCTCTTAAACCTTCGCAACAGAATTTAAATATTTTCAAATGTTTTACTGTATTTTATTTTATCTGCACATATTCACTGAACCACATGTGAAATATGCTGAAATTCATCAAACCCCAGTTAAAATCTAGCTCTTATTAGGGATGGGAATCGATAAAAGCATCTGAAAAGGATTTCAATTCATGAAAAAAAGTAAGGCTGTATATCACTTGATTTGTATTTGATGATTTGTAATGTGGATTACATTTTTATTGTTTTTACTTTAGTTTATTATTTCAGTTATATTGTATTTTTTAATTCTTTTTTTTTTGTGTGTGTATTGTACATTTCGGGGGAGGTATTCATATAAGCCTTCTTTTTGGCTATAAACCTCCCCTGCACAATTTTGTTACTTGTTTGAATGTTGTTATTTTTTCTATTGCTGTTTTATTTTGTGCAAATAAATTAAATTAAATTAAATAAGAATTTAATGATTCCGATTCCGTTATCGATTTTGCTTATCGATCCGATTCTCTTATTGATTCTCATTGTGTGAGGGAATAAAAGAGTACAAACGGGTGTGTTTGCATTAAATGTCTTTTATATTTCCATCTCTGCACAGAAAATATAACATATACAGTATGAACAAATAATAATAACAGATGATGCTGGGTCTGGATTGGGGGGGGTGGGGGTGGCATACAGTGAAAGTGAACCTTAAGACGCTTTACTAATTCCTATGTCTCCCGTTGTTGTGCACCTCGTTTCCTTTCCCCTATCTTTGGAAACTTGTATTTGAGGTGCCAGGACGTTTGTTGTCCCCACCAGAACTGGGCCCAGATGTCATCCTGGCGTTCACTCTGCCGCTAGATTCACAAGCGTCGCTAAGTAGAGTATCAAACACATGACGTTCCTGTAAATGAATCACATGCTGTGGACAAATGTTTGAACATATTGGAGGGATTCCACCTTCTTGAAGAAATGGAAGCTTTGACAGCGTTCCAAGTGGCCCTCCTGTCATGTTTTTGGAGCGTTTCATCCTTAACGCCAAGTTGGCCACGTTCTGACCAAAACAATGCAGCATGCGCCTGACGTCATCGTGCATGCACAACGAAGGCAGAATCGATAAGCAGAAACGTTAAGCGGGCAGGCAAACGATTCCAAGGAACTGAGCTACTGGGAAACGGTTCTCAAAAAGAACCGGTTCTTGATTCCCATCCCTAGCTCTTTTGCTCCAACTCCAAATCGACCTCCTCTGTCCAACAGCACATTCCATTTGGGTGAAATAATCTGAGCTCCACTAGATATACAAAAAGTAGCAGAAGTAGAAGAGTACCTGAGTGGATTATACACCACAACAAGTTCAGACACTGATAAAGTTTAGGAATTAAATCCTAATCTTAAATTTGTAAGGATTTACCTTCCATAAACACTTAAAAACTTTGCATATTTTGCAGATTTGTGGTAATGTAGAAGAGTAAAAAGTATAACTTATACTCTGAGGCACAATGGAGTAGTACAGGATAACCTGCCGAAAATGTCAAATGCAAATGCCTCTGTCTGAAGTACACTGTAAGCCCGGAATTTGTATTTACTAAAATGCTTTAATTACAATACACTTAAATGATTTAAATTTTATGATGTTACTATAAAATGTTAAGTATATTCTGCTAATTTGTAGATATAGTTGAAAGTATGAAAAAGTTTAAGTTGAATGGAATTAAATCACTAAGTTTTAGTCATGACCACATCTTTTTATCTTCGCATTGCATTGTGGGTATTGGGCATGTTGTTAAAAATGTGTTATTTTTCTGTGCAGGGGTTCAGCGGGGTTGTAGTGTTAGTGTTAATCTGGATTTAATGTGTGTATGCAGGGCCGGACTGAGACTCATTTTCAGCCCTGGAGTTTCATACCTCAGACCGGCCCACTTTAGATCACGACCGATTATTATTAAAATCATGCAATTCTAACCTTACATGTTAGGTCTACACACTGTTCTGCAAAGCCTTCTAATTCAGTGTATTTTCTAAAATATTTCCAATTCAGCGCAAGTAAAGGTTGCTTCACAATGTGGATTTATTTCAAAAGTGAGTGCACATTGACATCTCCAACATTATTATTCCTCACAACACAACAATAACAGAATCTATATTTTTGTTCTTATAAGTGTTAACATTTTTCAAACCTTTAAAATGTTTGAAATGAAATGAAAGTATAAAAATATTAAAAATTACAAAAAATAAAAATAAAGCTTGCTGCACTTTCTAATAACTATTATTTTTGTATCCTCTGAAACAAAAGATTTCCATCACAACTTACTTGCGGTTTGTTCCATCGATGCTATTGAAAACTTTTGGTACAGTGATATTAGGGGTTTGATGAGGATGATAAGAAAAAAATATGTGTATCCTGTGACTGAGGGTGAGCAAAGCAGTCAAAGCTAACAACAGACTCCTCTTCATCTGTGTCATTTGTGCCTAGTGGTTCAGGGCTGTGCTGCTGAGCTGCTCCTCTGTCATCAGTAGACTCTGCTCTCCCTTTCACACTTCCTCCAGTTTCTCTAGACTCGCCTGCACCTGGATCACAATAAAAAATAATATCTACAGACATTTTGACTTACTGAACCAGTTCAGATCTTTACACTGGCTAAATATGCAGGCTTATTAAATATTACTTTATACTATTGCCTTTCAGTTGTGGGCTTTGTGTATTTACTGTCTCACTTTTGATAATAAAAAATAAAATAGGCCAGTATTATCGTTTGGGTCTAGAAAGTGGTTTTAGTAGAACTACTGCTTGTTCACACAGTCTGTTCCAACAGCTCACCTTTTCCTTCCATCCTGACAGGAACAATCCCCTCATCACTACTGGCTCCTGGCTCTGCTTCTGACACTAAAGCACAGTTTAAAAATGCTCAGAATTCTCAGCACAAATCTTCTATTTTCAAAGCCTTGGTGTCAGTTTCATTCATGTAGTGCTGAATCCTGGAGCATCTCAGAGCACCTTTCATACTGAACAGGCCTACACCATACTCTTCACTGGAGCCTATTTCTTCTAATCCTCTTCCCTCTCTGAGCAGTCCTACCTGCCCACTCTGGACTTGTGGGCTCATGGCTGCTGTTTGCTGCTGGATCTGCTTTCTGACTCTGAGGAGCTACAAGACAAAGTTTCCCACTTTCGTGGCGTCGCATCATACTATTATTTAAATGACATAACGTTATGTTCCACGTCATTCATTCATTCATTCATTTTCTGAACCCGCTTTATCCTCACTAGGGTCACGGGGGTCGCTTGGAGCCTATCCCAGCTACATAGGGGCGAAGGCGAGGTACACCCTGGACAAGTCGCCAGTTCATCGCAGGGCTGTGTTCCACGTCACAATGCCACATAATTCACTGACTCGATAATTAACTAACTTGAAAGGTGGTTTACCTGGTTCATCGTCCTTATTAGTTGTTTCCAACCGGAGGTCGTTTTTGTGAAAAAGTTGCAGATTTTGGCACATTTGGCTGCGTTTGCTTCCAGAGCTTTCCTCTTTTTCATTCTTGCCTTCTCCACACCACCCTTGCTCTTTCTATTCTCCATGTTTCAAACAGCAAACACAGCTGACCATCCACAGCCTGCAGAGCACAGATCATATATGCTCCACAGCTACAGTACAGAGCTACTAACCGTATGCAAGGAGATGTTACGCCAGGTCATGGTGTGTCCGCAAAAAAAACAGGAAGAAAACAAAAATAAATAAATAAATAAAATATTAAATACATATTTAAAGTGAACTCCGGCCCTCGCGGCCCAAATATTATACCGGCCCACCGGGAATTGTCCCGGTCCTCCCGATTAGCCAGTCCGGGCCTGTGTGTATGGCAATGTTTATTGGCCTTTTTGTGTTTGTTTTTGTATTTTTGTAGAGCTGCACCATGAGTCAGAGCCATAGGAAGAACTATGGCTTTACTGTTCATCTACAAGTGTTACTGTACAATGGAAATTTCAATGTCTTGTCTAATTAAGAGCACTTCCTGTACTGGCAGATGACATTTATCTATCTTCCATTCATACTACACTATCTTAAGTTGATTAATTTTATAACTATTTTGGTCAGGAATAGGATTTTGAGTTTGATTAATTTAAAAAAATTTGCTTAATCAATCTGGCTGCCATTGAGAAAATTAGTCAGTGTAACCTAAAATGCTGAGTTGAATGGTTGGATAGTGGGGTTGATTTTACAACAGATTTAAAGTACAAATAACTTGTCTTTTAGTGTTTTCTACTTAATAGTTTAAGTGCAATACTTTTAGCATTAAAGTTGAACCTACTTAAACCAATTGATTAGTCGATCATTACTCAAATCATTTAAGTGCGATCACTTGCCTCAAATTTTTTGAGTAAACTCTACTTATCGGGGCTTACAGTGTACAGGTATTTTATCTTATATATTCCAGCACTGATTTATGTTGTTTTGCATCTCATCACAGCCAGACAACAGTTTGTAGACTCTAAATTATATTTTCCACTTAAATTAACAAAACCAGTCATTCCCACGCCACTAGTGAATAGAAAATACACTATATGGACAAAAGTATGTGGACACATTGAATTCAGGTGTTTGTTTTCTAACAGGGGTCTAGGATACGAAACAATAATGACTAATGTCAGAATATAGTTGTATATTATGGGATAAATATCATTGCATCGGAAAGGATATATTGATGTTTTTATCTTAAATTATCACGAACAGGATATCTTACAGCTGTAGACATGATGTGTCCCAATACTTTTGTCCATATAGTTTAGAAACATCAATATTTCCTTGATGTGAAGAAAGTAGATTAGAGTAGTAGAGTATTATCAGTAATCCATTAGTCTTTCTGGGCTTCTGCACCTAAATCACTTCCCTCATGGTGAACACTTTCGAAGACGACTCCATCATAAACACAGTCTGACTGTTTACATAACAAACCTAAATGTCACTCTGGCCTTTTTGGAGATTTTGTCACGAAGATGGATTAGTGATAACTAGGATATCACCAGGGTTCCTGCTTTAAATGTTCTTCCTCTAAATTTCTAAAATATTTTTCCTGCTCTGACTACATATAATAATTTTCTACCACAACTAACCATGTACTTTCTTCGTATCAAGGAAATACTGATGTATATAAAATATATGGACAAAAATATTGGGACACATCATGTCTACAGCTGTAAGATGTCCTGTTCATGATGATTTGAGATAAAAACATCAATATTTCCTTTCTGATGCAATGATATTAATCCCATAATATAAAACTATATTCTGACATTAGTCATTATTGTTTTGTATCCCAGACCCCTGTTAGAAAAGAAACACCTGAATTCAACATGTCCACATACTTTTGTCCATATAGTGTATTTTCTTTTTCTGAGTCATACGTTGCTTTAAAATCATGTCATTTCATCATGTCATGAAAAAAACTAAATGAATGTTGAGAGAAAGTATGTCCAAACCATCTCTGAGGCGTTTTGGAAGCAAAGATAAGAATTTAAACCAAACTAACTTATTTTTTGGTCTTTACTCATATCGATACTTATGGTAGTCCATTTTTTGCCTTATGTTGTTATTTTTTCTTATTTTTATTTCTCAATTATCCATCTATCAATAGGAAATATTGATGTTTATAGACTTTATGGACAGAAATATTGGGACACATCATGTCTACAGCTGTAAGATGTCCTGTTTACGCTGATTTTACATAGAACCATCAATATTTCTTTGAAGTTTAATGGTAGATTTTCCTTCCTTAGTGAGATGTGAAGAAAGTAGATGGTCAGTTGTGGTAGAAAAATATGCTATACACTCATAGCAGGAAAAATATTTCAGAAATTTAGACGAAGAACATATAAAATCATTGTCACGAATAATAAAAATAAATAAATAAATAAATAAAAAAAAACATCACTGTTGAGAAAAATTAAGTCCAAACCATCTCTGAGGCATTTTGGAAACAAAGATAAGAATTTGAACCAAACTAACCAATGAAATGATATTTGTCCCATAATATAAAACTATATTCTGACATTAGTTATTATTGTTTTGTATCCCAGAGCCATGCTAGAAAACAAACACCTGAATTCAACATGTCCACATACTTTTGTCCACATAGTGTATTTTCTATTTTTAAGTCATACGTTGCTTTAAAATCATGTCATTTCATCATGTCATGAAAAAACACTAAATGAATGTTGAGAGAAATTATGTCCAAACCATCTCTGAGGCGTTTTGGAAACAAAGATAAGAATTTAAACCAAACTAACTTATTTTTTGGTCTTTACTCATATCGATACTTATGGTAGTCCATTTTTTTCCTTATGTTGTTATTTTTTCTCATTTTTATTTCTCAATTATCCATCTATCAATACGAAATATTGATGTTTATAGACTTTATGGACAGAAATATTGGGAAACATCATGTCTACAGCTGTAAGATGTCCTGTTTATGCTGATTTTACATAGAACCATCAATATTTCTTTGAAGTTTAATGGTAGATTTTCCTTCCTTAGTGAGATGTGAAGAAAGTAGATGGTCAGTTGTGGTAGAAAAATATGCTATACACTCATAGCAGGAAAAATATTTCAGAAATTTAGACGAAGAACATATAAAATCATTGTCACGAATAATAAAAATAAATAAATAAATAAATAAATAAAAAAAACATCACTGTTGAGAAAAATTAAGTCCAAACCATCTCTGAGGCATTTTGGAAACAAAGATAAGAATTTAAACCAAACTAACCAATGAAATGATATTTGTCCCATAATATTGTAACCTTGTAATATTGCTTGTCTCACCGGGGCTGTGGGTAAGGCGGGTTACAATGGTATTCTTGGTGTTGAGTTTTGCTATCTTCCGTGCTAATAATCACCAAACGGCAGGACAGTTTCAGCCGGCTTTATTGTCAGCAGCTCAGCACAACATACGCTGCTCACGCCCCACCATGGACATAACTCTCGTGTCACACCAAAACAGGTCGTACCACAAACAATAGGCAGGAACCAAAATATTAAGAAAGGCAAGAAGAAACATAATAAAAGAAAATATAATATAAACTGACTAAATAATTAATGAAATAATATGTAAATTACAACATAAACAAATTTCAAAATAATAAACAAAAATTAATGATTTGGAAATAAAATAATATTCAAATTAAATGCTACAATATCAAAGTATACAGGGTGGGGAAGCAAAATTTACAACGAACATTTAGTTGTTTTTTCTCAGCAGGCACTACATCAATTGTTTTGAAACCAAACATATATTGATGTCATAATCATACCTAACACTATTATCCATACCTTTTCAGAAACTTTTGCCCATATGAGTAATCAGGAAAGCAAACGTCAAAGAGTGTGTGATTTGCTGAATGCACTCGTCACACCAAAGGAGATTTCAAAAATAGTTGGAGTGTCCATAAAGACTGTTTATAATGGAAAGAAGAGAATGACTATGAGCAAAACTATTACGAGAAAGTCTGGAAGATACTATTAAAGAAGAATGGGAGAAGTTGTCACCTGAATATTTGAGGAACACTTGCGCAAGTTTCAGGAAGCGTGTGAAGGCAGTTATTGAGAAAGAAGGAGGACACATAGAATAAAAACATTTTCTATTGTGTAAATTTTCTTGTGGCAAATAAATTCTCATGACTTTCAATAAACTAATTGGTCATACACTGTCTTTCAATCCCTGCCTCAAAATATTGTAAATTTTGCTTCCCCACCCTGTATTCTGACATTAGTCATTATTGTTTTGTATCCCAGACCCCTGTTAGAAAAGAAACACCTGAATTCAACGTGTCCACATACTTTTGTCCACATACTGTATATTCCAGCTCTGATTGTTGTTGTTATTGCATCAGATTTTTTCAACTTTCTTCCACAGCCAGACACAACAGTTTGTAGACTGTAAATTATTTTTCCCTCTTGAATTAATCAGACCACTCATCCCCATGCCACTAGTGGACAGAAAACACTTACCATCACTTCCCTTAAATGTGATTAACCTGAGTATTTATGATCGTGGTGTTAGGAGCAGAAACAACAGCTAATGCCAAAGCAGAGAAAATCTGTTTATTGAGTAGAAAACACTGAATCTGAGTGAATATAAAGTTTTTGGAGTGAATGTTGAAGAGGAAAGGGTGATGGGTGGAAGTCAATGTGGAGGTGTTAAACAGAGGTTATGCATTCAGTGGTGCTGGTCTGACACACCCCGCAGTCACACCTGAGGGCCACGGGGTAGGTGTAGGAGGGGTCGACGTGGGGCTGGCAGTTGGGCAGCTTCACCGTCACCAGGCGGGTCTGGTTGTAGGTGCAGACCCTCTGGTAGGACTCGATGAAGGGCGGGTCCAGGATGGGCTTCTGCGAATCAGAACAGACCGTCAAAGAGGGAGGTTCTTAGGACGTTATATTTCTACCTTTGAAGAGGTTCTGTGTAGTATTTATACCACAGGTGTCAAACATACGGCCCGGGGGCCAAATCCGGCCCGCCAAAGGGTCCAATCCGGCCTGCGGGATGAATTTGTGAAATGTAAAAATTACACTGAAGATATTAACAATTAATGGTGTCAGAATCATTTTAATTCAGGTTCCACATACAGACACATACAGTCCAATTAGATTTCAAGTGGATCAGAACCAGTAAAATATTATTGGAATATCCTATGAATAATGACAACCCCAAATTCTCTCTTTGTTTTTTTGGTGTAAAAAAAGTGAAATTACATGAAAATGTTTATATTACCAAACTATACTTTTACAAAAAATGTGAATAACCTGCACAAATATGAACAAACAGAAATGTCTTAAGAAAAGTAATTACAATTTTACCAATATTCTGCCTGTTACTAAGTGTTTTGTGCGATTGTAATGCACATGTGTAAATGATAAACTGATAAACCGAGGCATAATATTGTTAAAATTGCACTTGTTTTTCTGAAGACAAGTCAAGTTGTTCATGTTATTCAGATTTTAAGGTAACTTTGTAGATGTAAACCTGATCATAATGTAATTTTACTTTTTTCACTGCTATTATTTTACTGGTCTGGCCCACTGGAGATCAAATTGGGGCGAATGTGGCCCCTGAACTAAAATGACTTTGACACCCCTGATTTATACTGTCAAATAAATATGAAAAAGAACAAACATTATCATCAGTGTTTAGAATAAAGGTCAGTGAAGTTCTGCCAAAAACACCACTGTATTGGATTGGACCGATATGAAGTGGATTTATTTGCAAAGATGAGCTGGGGGGGGGTGACCACTATAGGCAGTAGTGAGTCACTCTGCCGGTCTGCCAAACAACTTTTAGAGTCAAAGAAATGAAGTGAATCCGTGTATCATTCGTTCTTTTCATATTCACTTGAGAATCCACAATCGGAAAACGAAAAATTACTCATTTCATTATTCATGTACAAATCAAAAATCAAAAAAAGAATTGTTTTTCATTCTTTCGATTGTGCGTAAAAATTAAAAATTGGAAATATGCAAATGGACCAAATGTGGGGCTTCATGTTGACATTTGTCACAGAGGTGGAAATGAGAGGACTCAAGTGCACGGTATTGAAGGGAAAAACGCAAGTTTATTTAACATAAATAAAAACTAACACAATGAGAAACACAAAACCTGGGTAGTGGTCAGAGTCCGTAGTAGATGAAGTGAATGTCCGGGTTATGGTGAGGGTGTCGTAGAGGAACGGAGCAGCGCTGCACAGCTGCAATGCTAAGCCTTAAATAAGGCAAATGGGTGATGTGCTGCAGCTGTGCAGTGCTCAGCAGGTGGGTCAGATGATGGGTAACGAGGAGATAATCTGGAGAGGGAGGAGCCGGACAACAGACCGTGACAACATTTTTGATATCTGGTTTGACCTGGAAGTTACTGACTTCTTGGTGTGTTGTTCTGGACAGTCGTGGGTTTGCTAGTATTCTGTATAATACATTCTGCGATAACGGAGAATTTCATGTTATTCAGAGGCAGCAAACGGGTTATTCTGAAGGAGAACAACATCACAACTGAAAAAATGGTCCGGATCTTCCAGGTGTTGTTGTTTTGTCTAATACAGTGTGTCCATGGTCGACAGTCGGTCAGCGTATCTTTTGGTAATTGGATTTTCTTTTCCAAAACAAAAGAAAAACTAGTGGTTAATTGATTTTGGGTTTGTACAAATCTTCCAGTTCGTACGAAATCTGGAGTTCGTAGACGTTTGTGGAGGGAGCATGTCTACGATGTCCAGATTTTGTACGAACCAGTGGAGGCTGCTGGTCTTTCGGACAGGGGAAGCTCATTGTCAGCTTACATAAAAAAAAAAAGTCAAGTTATTTAAACATAAATTGGGCCCTCCGTTCCTTTTTAAGAAAATGGTCAGTGACCTTATCATTCCAACTAAACAAGAAAACATTGAAATTATGTTGCATTGAAACAAGGAAGTACAATGAGTGTGTTTTATTTACAGTGCAAGAAATGAAGAAGTAATTTGGTAGTGGTTTCTCTGATTTCACAGCAGAATGTGTGACAGTATTAAACTGAACTGTGTCAGTGAAGGAGGAGAGCTGAAAACAGCTGTCAGTCAAACGCGATTCAGCCTTTGGACTGATCCTCCAATCAGCACGTGGAAGCCCAGCGTCCAGCCGTGGCCGAGCTCCGCCCACATCTCCATTCGTCCCCAGAGACGCCGAGCATCCGTGGGCGGGACAGCATCGTGGCATTTATCCAATTACCATCCAGTTTTGAGGCAATGAAAAAAACTGTTCCACTCAGTCCCATTGAAGCCCATAGATGCCCGGCGTCTACGGACAAATGCACTGAGCAGAGATCGAATGAGAAAACAGAGACACGGGAATGTATGAGAAGTGAACAACATCGAGTCTGGATTTGTGATAAAGCTGATTCTGAACGAACTCGTCTGTGAGTTGAACGTGTTCTAACACATTTGTAGTCAATGAAATGTCAACACAACCGTACTGTGCAGTCTATGAGAAATCGCTTCTGGTACAAACCCACTGTTCGTAAGAATCGTTGTGACTTCAATGGCATTAGCGCTCTTTGAATATGAAAAGAACAAATGATACACAGATGGAAGTGACACAAACAGATGCATTCTGGGGTTTTCTCCACTGGACTCAGCTGTAAATATAAAGAATGAAGTCTGATGGTTAAATGTCAGTGTTTCTCCTACATGGATGAATTTGATTATGAACATATAAAGTTATTATGGGATGTTGTTTTCTTTGTTAAGTTGCGTTTGTCCTTCCTGGGAAATGTAGTTTTACTGATGATGAACCTGCAAACTGGAACAACGAGCGGTAAAAGCTTAAGTTTGCTAAATTTTTATCCCTGGGGCCATGTGAATTTTTTATTCCACTCCATTTTACCTCTGGCTCTGTTTGTTTTAGCTGATTCAGTTTCTTTATATTGTAAGTGTCTCAGTAATTCTTGGTTTTTACTGCACTATAGAAAAAGCCTCCGTTGTTTCCTGTTGTAATTCCTTCAACTGTTACTGAATGTATTCAATATTACTACTGTTTCCTGTTTTTTATTCATCTACATTGAACCTCTACAGGGTGGGGAAGCAAAATTTACAATATTTTGAGGCAGGGATTGAAAGACAGTGTATGACCAATTAGTTTATTGAAAGTCATGAGAATTTATTTGCCACAAGAAAATTTACACAATAGAAAATGTTTTTATTCTGTGTGTCCTCCTTCTTTCTCAATAACTGCCTTCACACACTTCCTGAAACTTGCGCAAGTGTTCCTCAAATATTCTGGTGACAACTTCTCCCATTCTTCTTTAATAGTATCTTCCAGACTTTCTTGTAATAGTTTTGCTCATAGTCATTCTCTTCTTTCCATTATAAACAGTCTTTATGGACACTCCAACTATTTTTGAAATCTCCTTTGGTGTGACGAGTGCATTCAGCAAATCACACACTCTTTGACGTTTGCTTTCCTGATTACTCATATGGGCAAAAGTTTCTGAAAAGGTATGGATAATAGTGTTAGGTATGATTATGACATTAATATATGTTTGGTTTCAAAACAATTGACGTAGTGCCTGCTGAGAAAAAACAACTAAATGTTCATTGTAAATTTTGCTTCCCCACCCTGTAATAGTTTTGGATTTTTCATTATAGTTTAGTTTTATTAATTTTGACTTTTTTTCTCTCTAATTCAGTTAATTTTAATTAGTTTTTAGAGCAGGTTTGCTAGTTTTTATTAGTTTTTGTTATTTTCTAAATTATTTGGTTTTTTTTTTTTTTTTAATATTTTTTATCTTCTTGTCCGTCGTATTCAAATAAATCCCAGACAGGACTCTGCTGTTTTCGCCCACCTTTAGTCTCCATGTTTCCAGGTAGAGTGGGGATGAAAAGCAGACTCTAAATGACAAGTGATGAGAAGTGATGGACCGTTAAATATCATACGGTGCCAGCAGCTAAAATTGCTTGAGGGAAATAAATTGATTTCTAATTTGATTTTTAGTTTTTGTTATTTTCTAAATGCTTAGTTTTAGTTTAGTTTTAGTTTTTTACCTCTGCCAGGAGGTATTGTGATCACTTTACTTTGTGTGTTTGGGTGTGTGCATGTTTGTTTGTTTGTTAACAAGATAACTCAAAAAGTTATGGACAGATTTTCGTGAAATTTTCAGGAAATGTTGACACTGGCACAAGGAAGAAATGATTAAAATTTGGCGGTGTTTGGGGGGGGGGGCAGATCTGTCTTGGCGGAGGTCTGTGCTCTCCGAGTGCTTTTCTTTTTCATATCTTTTCTCTTCTTCTCCGTCGTATTCAAATAAATCCCAGACAGGACTCTGCTGTTTTCGCCCACCTTTAGTCTCCATGTTTCCAGGTAGAGTGGGGACGAAAAGATGACTCAAAACGATAAGTGACGAGAAGTGAAGTTAAATATCATACGGTGCCAGCAGCTAAAACTGCTTGAGGGAAATAAATTGATTTCATATCAAGCCGACACTGACAAAGACGAAAACAAAGGGAATTTTATCCATAATTTTTATCCGTTTTAGTTAGTTTTGTAAATACACAATACAGTTTCAGTTAGTTACCGTTTTTTTCTTTTATTTATAGTTTTTATTTATTTCAGTTAACAAAAATGTTTTCACAATTCTAGTTTTCGTCATTTCGACAGTTTTCGTTAACAATAATAACCTTGCCCCAGACTACCTGTGAATTTTGAAACAGCAATGAAAGTAAATAAAGTAATAATTGACAGACAATGTAACTAATAGGGACTTGAATACTTGTCAATATCCATTTTTGTATGTCTGATAGATAATCAAACATCATTTAACAACAATAATCAAAAAAAAAAAGAGTTATGATGATGAGATATCAGGCCTTGATTCTAAAAACTTGGGAAATGAATTCCATATCATGTGGAAGATATGAGTTTTCCCTTTAATTGTGTACAGGAGCCTTTCCATAGCTATGCAGAATGAGGTTATTTACATTTTTGGAAAAGTTATATTATGAATCTAATCCCAGGAATCAATAATCCCTATTAGATTTGTTATCAGTAGCATCTTTGTAGTGAAATTACATCAGAGAGCTTCATTTGATCAACTGTTAGTGGTTTAATCTACAGCAATGCGCCATATTCTATTCTATTTTGTGTTTTATAGTGGTATAAAGTTGACGTAGTGCCTGCTGAGAAAAAACAACTAAATGTTCATTGTAAATTTTGCTTCCCCACCCTGTAACTCAGATTAAATACATGATCAATGACCTACAGCTTTAATAACTGTATCTCCATCCCCAAATGTATTGCAGTTGAATATTTGTAATTAGCTGAGATGTTTTTCTGAGCTCGTGATTTTGTCTTTTTAGACCAAAGCTTTGTAAACACCGCATCTCAAACTTTCCAACAAAACTTTCCCAGAGATCAGCTCCATTTATTCATTATTCATCTCTGAATCCTCTGCTCACGTTCAGCTCAAAGACTCATTTCAGTATTCGCAGACGAGGACAGTAAATTATTTCACACTCATTTAGACCCAAATATGTTGAAATGAGACACTGCGGTCTAATCCAACCTGAACTCAGAGGTGATATTCTAATTTCTAAATTGACGGAACAGGTCTAATGAGGATTCAGAGCGTTTGCTGCTGCAGAAAAACCTTGAAATCTGTTTTAAAGGCAGAACATTTTACTCTGAAGTGGCCTGCTTTTATTCAGAGTTGTTAAAGTCCACAGTGTTATTTCACAGTGTAAAAAAGTGTGATACATTAGATCAGGGGTCTCAAATATGCGACCCAGGGGCCAAATGTTCCAATCAGGCCCGTGGGATGAATTTACAAAGTTCAAAAATTCCACAGTCAAAGGTGTGGAACTCATTTTAGTTCAGGTTCCACATACAGACCAATAGGATCTACAGCCAAATAATAACACAGTAACCGACAAAAAATAATGACTGTATTTTCTTCTTGGTTTGATGTGGAAAAAATATTATATTATGCCTATAAATAATGACAACTTCAAATGTTTGTATTTGTTTTAGTGCAAAAAATAACCTTAAATTATGAAAATATATACATTTACAAACTATCCTGTAACAATAAAATGTGAATAATCTGAACAAATATGAACAACCTGAAATGTCTAAAGAAAATTAAGCAAAATTTTAACTATTTGTTGCCTGTTACTAAGTGTTTAGTGTCTTTGTAGATCCGATCCATAATGCACATGTAGAAATGATGAGTTGAGGCATAATATTATTAAAATTGCACTTATTTTTCTTAAGAAATTTTAGGTTTTTCAGGTTATTCACATCTTTTTTATTTAGATAGTTTTTAAAAGTAAGTATTTTCATAATTTAATGGGGGGTTTTTGCACTAAAACAAAGATAAAAATTTGGAGTTGTCATTATTTATAGGTTATTATGTTATTATTTTATTGGTCCGGCCCACTGGAGATCAAATCGGGCTGAATGTGGAACCTGAAAGAAAATGAGTTTGACACTCCTGCATTAGAGAGTAAAACACTGACGGAATCAAACCAAATATAATAATAATAATAATAATAATAATAATAATAATAATAATAATAATAATAATAATAGCTTTGTTTGTATAGCACCTTTAAAACAAAGTTTACAGAGGGCTTTGACAGAGGGCACAACAGTAGGATACAAGAAGCAAGTAAAAACACTAAAACAGAAGCAACACAATGAGACAGATGTGTACAACAAAAGCAAAAAATATGGTACTTCAAATAAATTAAGTGAATTGGAGTAAAGAGGGCAGGGATAACGTAACAGCACACTTTGCACTTCATGTTAAAAAACTTCATATTATTTTTCACAATTTAAATAAGGTTAGAATTCAAAAGTTGTTCATTTTTGCATGATCTTTAAAATTCTGACCACTGACTAAAATTTGCACATTGTAAACAAAAGAAAATTACAAGACTAGCATCTGTCTCCCAAGTGTGCCTAAAACGCACTATTTCTTCCATTTGATATGTATGATTAGGGCTGACTTTGATTTACTAAAATAAAATCAAATTAGAGCAGAAAAATAAATCAATATATAATATTTAATAGTTTGATTTATAAGTGTGCATTTTACGCACACTTGGTGACAGAGGCTAGTATTTTTGAACATTTGACCTAGCGCCAAAAATAATGCAAATTAACCAGTGCTGGAGTTAGTCATTGACATTTGCCAGGATGAAAAAATCAAATAATATATGATCCACTTTTTATGTAGTATATTGAAAAAAAAAATATTTGTGTGTTTTTTGCATCCAAAAAATGGTTTGTTTACATTACAAACAGCATTTAAAGGGTTAAAAAAAATGTGACAATTATTGAGTATTTGGTATTTTTATTTACAGCTCAAGTTGATGAAATAGAAAAAAGTGTAAAAGAATTAAAAACAAACTGTATGGAAATTTTTTGACATTATTCCACAAGTGTGCGAAAAACGCACACTTGATGCTTAGTAAGGGCCTTGCTGGACAGGATACTGGAGGGTTAAATCAATACAAAAATGAATAAATGACATAAAACAACATCATGTGTGAGAATATATTATTGTTCTTAATGGATCTGACGCACTTGCAGTTTTGTTTTGTTTTTTTTTCATTTTCTGCAGCTTTATCCTTATATTTCTACATCTCATATTCAGTTAGTTTTTACTCCACTGCATCTGTTTGTCAGCTTTATTTCCTTTTACAATTTTTTCGTGAACTGTCTTGGATTCACTGGAAAATGCAGCATCACAAAACTGAAAACAGTCTCGATTTTCTGAGTCCAAGAAAAGTTGAGATGCTTTTCTAACAGGTCAGCGATGCTACAAACATACACACAGCTCTAACGAGAGCGTTTCATGTTTTTCACTGTTTTAGACATTCATGTTCAGGCTTTTGTTTGACTGTTTGTTATTCTTTTAAGATACAAGCATTATTAGATTCTCGTGTCAATCGGTTACAATCCTTAACTGAACTGTGTCAACAAAACCAGATAAGTTAAAAGTGTTCATATCATTTCCTTTAGTAAAAGTACTAATATACACAATAGAGATAGTCCCATTGTGTATTTAAAACCTTACTTGTACATTAAAATACATGTATTACCAAAATAAGATCTCCCTGTTAGTATTATACTACTATACAGTCGAGGAAAAAATTATTAGACCATCAAAAGTCATCAAAAGCAATGGTTATATAATCCAGTACTAACTCCTGTGTGTATCATGTGACTAAAAAACACAGAAAAGAAAACATGGAATGTCTAAAAGCACTGTTTTTGTCAGTACAATGCCATAGATAGTGATGGAAGAACTGAAGTGATTTTGGTTATTATCAAGAAAACACGTTAAATGGATAGATATCAGCTCTGAAATTAAACTACTATGAGCTGTTTTTGTTGTTATCATTATATTTGTCCAAACAAATGGACCTTTAGTTGGACCAGGCATTAAAATGAACAAGAAACTGAAGAAATCAAGGGTGGTCTAATAATTTTTTCTGCAACTGTATAATAATCTTATAGATGTAGATGAAACTGCCAGCTACTTTTCAGTAGGTTCAGACGGTTCAAAGGGTTCTAGAGGTGAGCAGGGTTTTGGTGTCTTCCCACAAGAAAATGATGCTTTTTTTTGTTTGTTAATGTGGATCTATACTAGTAATTTCTTTTTACCTATATTCCTTTTTCACTATTTCATCCATACTATGCTATATGTGAACTTTGCACACACTTTTACTCTGTATAAAGTTCATACAAGCTGTGAAAAGCCATCTTACAGTGACAAGGCTTCTTCAAGGACACAGTGGCGCCAGCTGAGACGTGGACTTATCTACCATTTATGTAAACACATACGTGTAACAACTCTGAAGATTCCTTGAAAAAGCCTGGACACGAAGAGGCAATTCGTATTGCGGACACTGACTGCTGTGAGTGTTTGTTTTTCCATTTATGTTGTCCATCACTGTCTATAGGTACCATATTTATACAGGGTGACACAAAAAAATGGGAACTTTTTAACAATCCAATAAAACCAAGAGTGATGGAAGAAAAATATTTTATTCATAGTAATTGAAACCTTAAAACATGCCATTTAAGAAACAATGATGGAATTTTAATTTTTTTTAAATTCCTTCCTGTAGATGGCGTCCTCCTGTACGAATGCATTCTTGAAATCTGCTGTTGAGATTCCTCATTGACCGCTGCAACATCTCAGCTGGGATACTGTGAATTTCATCCTGAATTCTCTGTTTTAACTCATCCAGAGTTCTTGGTTGAGTCGTGTACACTTTACTCTTGAGATAGCCCCACAAGAAAAAAATCACAAACAGACAAATCTGGCGATCTAGGGGGCCAGGGAACGTT
The DNA here is from genome assembly GCF_902148855.1 of Sphaeramia orbicularis. Taxonomy (NCBI): domain Eukaryota; kingdom Metazoa; phylum Chordata; class Actinopteri; order Kurtiformes; family Apogonidae; genus Sphaeramia; species Sphaeramia orbicularis. Next base: position 12,497,091 of record NC_043978.1, on the reverse strand, counting down.
ACCGAATCTTGAGATCACACGGTTACCAAACAATTCTCGCACAGCCGCCAATGGTTACTGAAATGGGGGTGTGTTTACTTGCTCAAGGTCACTGTCTCGCAGTGCTGCCACTTGCTCATGTCTGCCAATACGCACTTCAAAAATTCCCGTTTTTTTGGGTTTTTGGTTCATAGTAACCATTGGCAGCTGTGTGAGAACTGTTCGGTAACCGTGTGATCTCAAGATTCGGTAACGTTCCCTGGCCCCCTAGATCGCCAGATTTGTCCGTTTGTGATTTTTTCTTGTGGGGCTATCTCAAGAGTAAAGTGTACACGACTGGACCAAGAACTCTGGATGAGTTAAAACAGAGAATTCAGGATGAAATTCACAGTATCCCAGCTGAGATGTTGCAGCGGTCAATGAGGAATCTCAACAGCAGATTTCAAGAATGCATTCGTACAGGAGGACGCCATCTACAGGAAGGAATTTTTAAAACATGAAAATTCCATCATTGTTTCTTAAATGGCATGTTTTAAGGTTTCAATTACTATGAATAAAATATTTGTTTTCCATCACTCTTGGTTTTATTGGATTGTTAAAAAGTTCCTGTTTTTTTGTGTCACCCTGTATTTTTTAATATATTTATAACCATTTGCTCTACATTCATACCAAACTGTATTTGCACTCTCCTTTTAAACACCTTTTAAACACTTTTTTATTCAAATTTATATGACTGTTTGTTTTACGTGTACAGTACAGGCCAAAAGTTTGGACACACCTTCTCATTCTTCGCATTTTCTTTATTTTCATGACTATTTACATTGTAGATTCTCACTGAAGGCATCAAAACTGTGAATGAACACATGTGGAATTATGTACTTACCAAAAAAGTGTGAAATAACTGAAAACATCTCTTATATTCTAGTTTCTTCAAAGTAGCCACCCTTAGCTCTGATGACTGCCTTGCACACTCTTGGCATTCTCTTGATGAGCTTCCAGAGGTAGTCACCTGAAATGGTTTCCACTTCACAGGTGTGCCTCATCAGGGTTACTTCGTGGAATTTCTTGCCTTATTGATGGGGTTGGGACCATCAGTTGTGTTGTGCAGAAGTCAGGTTGATGCACAGCTGACAGCCCTATTGGACAACTGTTAGAATACATATTATGGCGAGAACCAATCAGCTAAGTAAAGACAAACGAGTGGTCATCATTACTTTAAGAAATGAAGGTCAGTCAGTCTAGAAAATTTCAAAAACTTTGAATGTGTCCCCAAGTGCAGTCGCAAAAACCATCAAGCGCTCCAACGAAACTGGCTCACATGAGGACCGCCCCAGGAAAGGAAGACCAAGAGTCACCTCTGATGCTGAAGATAAGTTCATCTGAGTCACCAGCCTCAGAAATCGCAAATTAACAGCAGCTCAGATTAGAGACCAGATGAATACCACACAGAGCTCTAGCAGCAGACACATCTCTACAACAACTGTTAAGAGGAGACTGCGTGAATCAGGCCTTCATGGTCAAATAGCTGCTAGGAAACCACTGCTCAGGAGAGGCAACAAACAGAAGAGATTTATTTGGGCCAAGAAACCCAAGGAATGGACATTAGACCAGTGGAAATCTGTGCTTTGGTCTGATGAGTCCAAATTTCAGATCTTTGGATCCAACCGCCGTGTCTTTGTGCGACGCAGAAAAGGTGAACGGATGGATGCTACATGCCTGGTTCCCACCGTGAAGCATGGAGGGGGAGGTGTGATGGTGTGGGGGTGCTTTGCTGGTGACACTGTTGGGGATTTATTCAAGATTAAAGGCAACCTGAATCAGCATGGCTACCACAGCATCCTGAAGTGACATGCCATTCCATCCGGTCTGCGTTTAGTTGGACCATCATTTATGTTTCAACAGGACAATGACCCCAAACACACCTCCAGGCTGTGTGAGGGATATCTGACCAAGAAGGAGAGTGATGGAGTGCTGCGCCAGATGACCTGGCCTCCACAGTCACCGGACCTGAACCCAATCGAGATGGTTTGGGGTGAGCTGGACCGCAGAGTGAAGGCAAAAGGGCCAACAAGTGCTAAGCATCTCTGGGAACTTCTTCAAGACTGTTAGGAAACCATTTCAGGTGACTACCTCTTGATGCTCATCAAGAGAATGGCAAGAGTGTGCAAAACAGTCATCAGAGCTAAGGGTGGCTACTTTGAAGAAACTAGAATATAAGAGATGTTTTCAGTTATTTCACACTTTTTTGTTAAGTACATGATTCCACATGTGTTCATTCATAGTTTTGATGCCTTCAGTGAGAATCTACAATGTAAATAGTCATGAAAATAAAGAAAATGCAAAGAATGAGAAGGTGTGTCCAAACTTTTGGCCTGTACTGTATGTGTATGTTTATGTGTATGTTGCTGCTGTCAACACTGTGAATTTCCCCACTGTGGGATCAATAAAGGAATATCTTATCTTATCTTGTGCCAAATAAATCCTTCTTTTTTCTTTGGACAATCCACTGGTTTCACCTGGTCTTTGTGAAACACGACATTAATTACAAAATGTGTAGAAATTGAAAATATTTTGGATAATTATTATTCATTTAAAAAAAAAAATCAAAGGCAATAAAAATTAAACAGCTTCCAAAAAGCTAAAAACAAAACCGCAGACCTGGCAAAAAAAGTCGCTATAGGTCTTCAGTAAACTCCACCCCTTGGCCCCTCCCCCTCTATTTTGTGCATTCACATGAAGGGGTGGGGGTGTCCTGATTATTTTGCCGTTCCTTGGCGGAGGTAATAATGGAAATTTCCTACACTAACCCCCATCTCCAAAGTGAGTAAAAAATGCACACTGACACATTTTAGTCTTTAACATTTGACCTAGCACAAAAAAATAAAAATGCATATGAACTAATGTTACTGTTAATTATTGACATATACCTGGCTGAAAATAACAAATCCAATTATTACTCTGTTTTGGGTTTGGTTAAAATGTGAATAATCTGAACAAATATGAACAACCTAAAATGTCTAAAGAAAATTAAGCACAATTTTAACTATTTGTTGCCTGTTACTAAGTGTTTAGTGTCTTTGTAGATCCGATCCATAATGCACATGTAGAAATGATAAGTTGAGGCAGAATATTATTAAAATTGCGCTTATTTTTCTTAAGAAATTTTAGGTTTTTTAGGTTATTCACATCTTTTTTGTTTGGATAATTTTTAGAAGTAAGTATTTTCATAATTTAATGGGGGTTTTTTTGCACTAAAACAGAGACCAAAATTTGGAGTTGTCATTATTTATAGGTTATTATGTTATTATTTTATTGGTCCGCCCCACTGGAGATCAAATCAGGCTGAAAGTGGAACCTAAAAGAAAATGAGTTTAAGACACCTGCATTTGAGAGTAAAAAACTGACGGAATCAAACCAAATATAATAATAATAATAATAATAATAATAATAATAATAATAATAATAATAATAGCTTTATTTGTTTTTGGTTTGGTTTGTTTCTTTGTTTGTTAAAACTGTAGCAGCTATTGGTTGAATTCATACCATACTGGGTTTATAGATTACCAGTTACCCAGATTAGATGTCATTACATTTTGAGAAAAGTAGGTCAAAGTTAAAAAAAAAAAAAAATTTGTCTGAATTTTTTAAATCTTTTTTTTTCTCCCATTTACTATAATGGGAGAAATTTCTAATGTCTATAAAAACATACATTTTGTTTCAATTTACTTCAAACTTGGCACATATATAGAGGCACTTGATATCAGCACATCCATAGACATGATGACATCAGCTGGGCCGACGTCAAAATAAGCTACAATACATGTGAGGGGCGGGGCTTGTTGTGACTGGAACCACTTGTTATGTAGCATATTGGAGAAAAAATTATTTTTGCATCAAAAAATATGGTTTGTTTACATTACAAATATGATAATTAAAGGTTAAAAATGTGACAGTTATTGAGTATTTGGTATTTATTTATGGCTCAAGTTGATGAAATACCAAAAAAAAATTTTTTAAATTATGATTACGCCGGTGCTAGGCAGATTATGCACTTTTGGTGATTAGAAGGACCTCTGTGGATAAGAAAGTTTTTTAATGCAGTATGTTTAATTATAGTAGTTTCACAGTGTGTTTTGTGGTTTTACTCAAGTGAAAGATCTGCAATTATCATCATCTAAAATATCCCAAACTTTCCTTCCCACTGCTGCAAATCTTAGCGTAATGATCCAAAATAGTGTCAAATTAATGACTAAAATTAACCACAGTGACTTTTTACACTTCAGCAGGTTTGGGTTTTAAGCAGTTTGGATTCCACATTTTAGACAGTATATTTTATATTTACAGTATATATTTGTTATTAGAAAACATAGTATTTTCTCAGCTCTACTTTTCGACGTGCCTGCACTGCAAAAATCTAAATCTTACCAAGTGTATTTCTCTCATTTCTAGACAAAATATCTCATCACACATAAAATACGACATAATCACCTAAAGAGTAAGTTTTCAGTGAGATATAAGATCTGATTTTTAGACAATAGATCTGGATAATCTGATTTCAAGAAATCTTACCAAGGTAATTTTCACTTGTTCCATTGGCAGATTTTTTGGTTGAATTAAGCACAAAAAAAAAAAAAAAAAAATCTTGAATTAAGCAAAAAAAAAAAAAAAAAATCTTAAATTAAGCAAAAAAAAAAAAATCTTGACTTAAGCAAAAAAAAATCTTGAATTTAGCAAAACAAAAAATTTTGAATTAAGCAAAAAAAATCTTGAAGTAAGCAAAACACAAATCTTGAATTAAGCAAAAAAAAAAAATCTGGAATCAAGCAAAAACATCTTCAATTAAGCAAAAAAAAAAGTTGAATTAAGCAAAAAAAAAAAATCTTCAATTAAGCAAAAAAATCTTCAATTAAGCAAAAAAAAAATCTTGAATCAAGCAAAATAGATCTTGAATTAAGAAAAAAAAATCTTGAATTTAGCAAAAAAAAAAAAAAAAAACATTTTTTTTTTTAATTAAGCAAAAAAAAAAATCTTGAAGTAAGCAAAAAAATAATAATCTTGAATTAAGCAAAAAAAAAAAAATCTGGAATCAAGCAAAAACATCTTGAATTAAGCAAAACAAAAACAAAAAAGTTGAATTAAGTAAAAAAAAATCTTCAATTAAGCCACAAAATCTGCAGTTAAGCAAAAAATCTCAAATCAAGCAAAATAGACCTTGAATTAAGCAAAAAAATCTTGAATTAAGCAAAAAAAAAGTTTTTTTTAATTAGGCCAAAAAAAAAAAAAAAAAAAAAGTTGAATTAAGCAAAAAAAAAAAAATCTTGAATAAAGCAAAAAAAATCTCCCAATGGATTTAGATGATTATTTAGGTAATTATTAACTTATTTTTAGACAATAGATCTTGAAAATCTTATTTCAAGTAATCTTTCCAAGATAATTTTCACTTGTTCAATTGACAGATTTTTTGCTTGAATTAAGCAAAAAAAAAAAAAATCTTGAATTAAGCAAAAAAAAAAAAATCTTCAAGTAAGCAAAAAAAAAAATTCTTGAATTAAGCAAAAAAAATGTTTGAATTAAGCAAAAAAAAAAATCCTGAATTACACAAAAAAATCTTGAATTAAGCAAAAAAAAACCTCTAATTACGAAAAAAAAAAATCTTGAATTAAGCAAAAAAAAAAAAAAAATCTTAAATTAAGCAAAAAAAAAAAAAAATCTTGAATTAAGCAAAAAAAAAATCTTGAATTTAGCAAAACAAAAAATTTTGAATTAAGCAAAAAAAATCTTGAAGTAAGCAAAACACAAATCTTGAATTAAGGAAAAAAAAAATCTGGAATCAAGCAAAAACATCTTCAATTAAGCAAAAAAAAAAGTTGAATTAAGCAAAAAAAAAAAAAAATCTTCAATTAAGCAAAAAAAAATCTTCAATTAAGCAAAAAAAATCTTGAATCAAGCAAAATAGATCTTGAATTAAGAAAAAAAAAATCTTGAATTTAGCACAAAAAAAAAAATTTTTTTTTGAATTAAGTAAAAAAAATCTTCAATTAAGCCACAAAATCTGCAGTTAAGCAAAAAATCTCAAATCAAGCAAAATAGACCTTGAATTAAGCAAAAAAAAAATCTTCAATTAAGCAAAAAAAAATCTTCAATTAAGCAAAAAAAAAACTTTTTTTTTTTAATTAGGCAAAAAAAAAACCAAAAAAACAAAAAGTTGAATTAAGCAAAAAAAAAAAAAAATCTTGAATAAAGCAAAAAATCTCCCAATGGATTTAGATGATTATTTAGGTAATTATTAACTTATTTTTAGACAATAGATCTTGAAAATCTTATTTCAAGTAATCTTTCCAAGATAATTTTCACTTGTTCAATTGACAGATTTTTTTGCTTGAATTAAGCAAAAAAAAAAATCTTGAATTAAGCAAAAAAAAAAAATCTTCAGGTAAGCAAAAAAAAAAAATTCTTGAATTAAGCAAAAAAATGTTTGAATTAAGCAAAAAAAAAAAAAAAAATCCTGAATTACACAAAAAAAATCTTGAATTAAGCAAAAAAAAAAAAATGAATTAAGCACAAAAAATCTTGACTGAAGCAGAAAATCTGCCAGTGGATTTTGGTGATTCTGTCTTATTTTAAGTGTGATGACATATTTTGACTAGAAATGAGAAAAATACACTTGGTATGATTTGGAGTTTTTCCAGTGTGAGTCCAAACAGCTGTCCTGAAACCAGTGGACAAAGCTGCATATTTTACAAACCAAAAATGTGCGGACTGAAACCAGTCCGACTGCCTGTTCTTCTCTTCTCCACGAGCCGGTGCAGTTTTTCACAGTGTGCCGTTTGTACTTTGACTGAAGTCATCGATCCAAATAGTACCTCCACGGCTGCCGCCCTGTGACCTGCAGTCTGCGGCTTTGACCTCTCGTCTGTCCGACAGACTGTCCTAAAGCCAGACATCGAATCCCTGCGCAGTGTTCTGACCTCGCTCGCTGAGAGAGCAGACGAAAGCATGACTTTCTTCCCCGGAGGAATCAGAGCAGTATCACAAAACAAAAGCCGAGGCCCGCAGCCGACAGCGGCTCCAGCGCAATAATAATAAAAGACAAAAGCATGAGCCTCCTAAAGCCCCGGCACCGAACACAACCAACACAGGAAACCACACATTTCACAGCTTTATCTGCAATCACTATCCCACTACTTATCAAATCCACTCGTGTCTTTTATGCACTGGAGGCGTCGTTATAGAAACCGCCGCTGTCACTTCCATCTCCAGACTCCAGGACACTTTCCATTTCGTGCACAACATTAACTGGATTTCAGCACAAAGATCTGCAGAAGCATTCATTGTCAAAGCTTCTCATTACGGTGGAATAAAGTTTAGAGCGTGACAGGTTATTATCACCACAATCTGACACACTTACCTGTTTATGTGTCTGTTCACTGCAGCTTTCACATCATTTAATTAATGCAATGATGGAAACCTTTACTCCAGTGGTTCCCAACCTTTTTAGGCTCGTGACCCCGTTTTAACATCACAAATTTGTGGTGACCCCAGACATGCAAAAACAGAGACTTTTTTTTTTTTTTTTTTTTTTGCTTTAATAGTTTGCTGTACTATGTTGCAAATAAACATTATTTTTAGATTACATTTAGTCTATATAATGTATATTATTATGGACGGAGGCAGAAAAGCCAGGTGTAGATTACTGCACAAAATGAGAATTTGATTTTCCTTGGTCAGGATATGTACAGTCAGTCCAGCTTGGATTTACAAGAACGACAGTTAATACTGAACAAACAAGAACTCAAACTATGAACAAGTGTTCAGAGAACGCAAACCTCCACCAAGCACCTCGAACAGTGTGCATGTGTGGATCGATGATTTCTTTTTAAATTAAACAGTTTCAGAGCTGTTCCATACAACAGAAAAATTGCAGTTAAACATGGGAATAAATTTTTATAGGTTTTAAATTTTTATAGTTATAGTTTGATTGAATTAAATGATTTGAACTATAGGTCTTCAGTACAGGGGGTCTGTAGTTTATATTTTTTTATTTATTTATGTATGTATGTATGTATGTATGTATGTATGTATGTATGTATGTATGTATGTATGTATGTATGTTTATATGTGTGTATGTATGTATGTATGTGTGTATGTATGTATGTATGTGTGTATGTATGTATGTATGTATGTATGTATGTATGTATGTATGTATGTATGTTTATATGTGTGTATGTATGTATGTATGTGTGTATGTATGTGTGTATGTATGTATGTATGTATGTTTTTATTTATTTATTGAATTTTAATTTTAAGAGAAGGTGAAGCTTGGTACCAGTCATGTGTATGTCAAATTATATTAAATTCCAATCAATATTTGTTGAGTTATAATGAAAAATGTATCATAAATGGGATTTTCAATGTTAAATGTAAATGTCCACAGAGTCCACCTTCCACAGTGGATGTGGACAATTTTGTGCCAGATACAAGATATTGTTATAAGCTACAGGTGGATCAAATTGAAGGCTAATCGGAGTCGTTTTGAATTTTTATTGAATTTTCGAAAATTGCTTAATGATGAGAGGCAGGAAAATTGTAGATTTTGTGACCTTGCTGTGACCTTGAACTTTGGCCTACTTGGCCGAAAAATTGAATGGGTTGGTCCCAGGGCCTAGGCCTATCTGTGGGGACAATTTGGTAAAGATGGTTGGAATAGTTTTCCTGTGAAGTTGCTAACACACAAACAAACAAACACACCCAAACAAACACACACACAAAGCAAAGTGATCACACTACCTGCTGGTGGAGGTAATTATGAAAGAGCTGCAGCATCTGAAACCGACCACAGTGAACATTTGACAGATAAACAGAACCACAGTGCTTCAGCTTCAGCTTCACAGTTTGTCATGTCTTTTATGGTTTGGGATTGTCTCTGTCAACTCACCATATATTTTTATTAGTAAGTTTTTTGTTTGTTTTGTTTTTATCAATTACTAGATATTTCAGGTGACCCAGTTTGAATTCCAGGCGACCCCACGTGGGGTCCTGACCCCAAGTTTGAAAAACACTGTTTTACTCATTAGCACTTAGGTTATTAGGACTCTGCATGAAAACCTTTAGATGTTTCTTTGGGTAAAGATACATTTATATATGTTTATATCTAATCAGATTTATCATTAGGGATGTAATGATTACCGCTATAATGATAAATTGCGGTAAAATTGCAGACGGTTAGTATTACTGTTTAAATTCTAATTATCATGATAACCGTGTTTGATTACTGCACTTTTCCAGAGAAAACGCCTATGTAAAGATCTGCTTTTATGTCAAATATTTGAGTATAGTTTTAATGTATTACAATTTTTAATTTTCTATACCTAATATTTGGAACCAATATTCACTTTTAAAGTCTTTGAAAAGGTTCGTTAAGCATCTTTGTGTTATTTATGCAATAAATTATATACATTTTTCAAATGGGATTTTATATATTTTTTGTGTTTTCTGGCCTTTTGTGTTGATATAGTAGGTTAAAGTGAAAAAAATAATAGGCAGATGAAGTAGATGAAGTTGTGCTGAAAAAAAAGATCCCAAACATGGGTATAGTAAACATTTGTTTATATAGTATATAAAGGCAAAATCAAAGGGACTGAAAAACGGCCAAAATAGACTCAGACCACTAAGGGTTAATATTTGAATGTTTCTGCAACAGAAGGTACATTGTGTCACTTATTTTATTATTTTTTGTTGCTGTTGTTGTTGTTTTCAAAATACAACTTGGTTAAATTATTTCAGTGTGTGTATTAGTACTTTTTGAACATTTTGAGCACAATTTCAACAATATCGCGATAATAATGATAACCATGATAATTTTGGTCACAATAACCGTGAAATGAAATTTTCATATGGTTACATCCCTATTTAGCAGCATGATTAAATACACTTCATCCTTGGGGTTGCCCATGTGGGGTCACCTGAAATTTCTGGTATTTATTCCTACATTCAAAATTTGCTTGCAGTAGTGAATGTTGTCCTCCATCATCCATCTGGAACTCGATGCAGATTGGTCCAAACACACAGATGGTGAACGGACAGCAGACACAGACATGAACAGATACAGAACTGATCCCATGGATGAAGTTTACTCTCACTTTCCCTCCACACTGAGGTCAGAGCAAGGTCGGTGGCTCAA